>NC_142649.1:22269848-22572878 GCF_055504915.1 Nelumbo nucifera
TGCAATTCCACTTGCAAAAAAATTTGGGTATACTAGACTGTTGATTGAGATTGACTCTATTTTAGCAGTCAACTTCTGTAAGGCTCCTTGGCACAGCCACATACTAACCTGTATAGATAATATCAAAGCCATTTATTCGAAAATTGAAAGGATACAATGGGAACATGAAGGGTTTGGTTCTGTTCTCTACCAAGTCTGTAAGGTGTCAAGCTCTAAAAAACCATTGTCTACCTTCCCAACCTGGGTGTGAAAAGTAAGAGTTGATTCCTTCTTCACCGTTCAAGTGAGTGATCTCTTGTATTTATAACATTTGCTAGATAGAAAGGTGTGACAAATACGTTCTGTCAAAGAATTTTAGACAAGGAAAATAGGCATATTGAGTAACAAACCACAGTTGCTAAGATGGAAACCTCATATACATTGAGATGTGATATATTCTGAATAGAATATACCACCATTAGGCTTGTCTTGTAAGTCGTAAGAAATCAAACTTTGAGCTAAGCTAGTAAGTAATTTAATTAGAATGTCTGCAACCTTTTTAAATAAAAGGGCTGAGCTAAGCCTAATGAATAGCACATTTTTGAGCTACCATTTTACATAAAGAAAAAATAATCTCATTATGTTTTGTATGTGAGTAAAAGATGGGATTGGCTGTTGACAAGTCGCTCCTAATTTGGTCTGAACACTCTTTAACTTCTGCTTGGTGAACTTTGATGTTTACTTTCATATGGATGATCTTATGTCAAAGCATTATAGTACTTTTTTTATCAGCAGAGAATAATTTTATTAACTAAGAACTAGATACAGAATTACAGAGATACAGTATAGCATCAAAGGACTGCCAATGCCCTGCAGAATATTAAAGCCCAAAATAATTGCTGCATGTTTGGCTTATACAAGTAGCCTTTTTTTGATAGATATACAACTAGCCATTTTCCTAACCACTGTTGGACACAAAGAAAGAAATCATATGATACAAACAGTCCCAACATTCTTGTGAGACCATTAGTCAACATTTTAAAATGTCCTAATGGTTATGATTACTTTCTCCATGTCCAACATGATGCCTCCTGACTTTAACAATGTTCCTTTGCAAATCAGGCACAATCCAAAGTACTGGCCATACTTCAAGGTAACAATCAATATTACAATACATTCTTCGTTTTCTTTTCTACAATTATAGCATTTAATTTTTGTTATAAATATAATGGATGTTTATCTTATAGAATTGCAAAGGCCTAGATGAAATACATGTTTCTACATGGGTTCTGGCTTATAATTAAGACCCATGTCGCCATAGGAAGGGTCCTTACTAGGGGTGGCAACGAGCCAAGCTTTTCATGAGCTATTTGAGCTCGGCTCGGCTCGGTTTAAACCAAACTTTGAGCCGAGCTCGAGCCCAACTTATAGGTTCGTTTGCTACTCAAGCCGAACTCAAGCCTAATAAAGAGCTCGTCTTGTAAGGCTCGCAAGCCTAATCAAGCTTCTACATACATACATATAATATTTTTATTTTTATATATAACAATAATAACTAATTATTATAATTATTAATTTTTTTAATGTCAAATAAAAAATAAATTTTTTATATGTAATTTTTTACTTTTATAAAGCATTTGACTTACAGTCAAGCATGAGCCGAGTCGAGCTCGAGCTTATGAGCTTTTGACTCGAGTTGAACCCAAGCTCAAGTCTTTAGCTTGAATTTAGCTCGAGCTATACTGTCTTGGCGAGCCAAGCTCGAATAGCTAGATATTTAGCTCGGGTTGACTCGAATCCACCCCTAGTCCTTACACACAAAATGTAATGACAGTATGTGACTTCAACATGCAGTTTACATTTGTCTTTGCTAGATGAGAGGGAATCGATCATAATTATCACATCATTGCAAAAGCTATATCTAATACTAAATATAACTTTCTACATGCACCCCTTAGTATGTAAGCTTATATAGATAAATTAATGCTAGTGCATCATCCTCAGACTGAAGTATGAGAAGTAGCAGGCCATGCCAAGAACCTATATACTCCAAAGGCCCAAACCCTTCCAGCCCTCCAGAACCCAAAATTCAACCGCATTAAACTCCAACTCCTCATTCTAAAACGCCAAGTCTGGAGAATCAACGGCAGGATTCACCCCTTCTTCATTAACTCCCCAAAACTTTTGGAAGCCCATCTCATTCAATGTCTTTATAAATAGATGTAAACTTAGAAGCCTTGCTCTCATACTGCCAAAAGCTAGCACCAAGGAACAAAACTTAGCTTATTGATAAAAAAAAAAGGACAAAACCTAACTTGAAAATTAGTTTTTCCTTCTCTTAAAACACTCCTAAGAGAAGCAAATGATACAAAATTCCAGAGTATAATCATCAAATCATGGCACTCAGCTTACCCCTCGAAAATCACATCAATCATATATTCAATCCAGAAAGAAGTGATGCACAATGTAAAACCCTCCAACCAAATTATGCCATAAATAATAGATGATATTAATCTAAAACTACAAATGAATAACAGACATAGGGAGCAAATATGTTGACAAGCTCTGACTCATGATATCCTGTTATCTAGTTGTCCACATAAAAAGGGAGGGAGGATTTGAAAGGCTCCAAAATCGTAAATATTGCTGTAAAACAAGATATGTGAAAAACTGTACCAAAACCATGACCAGGAACACTACAATGGAATGACTACCCATATCCATACCTACTCATTAATTTCAGCTTTATGCTAGCCATAAAATCTCATAGTCCATATTCAACTGTCTAATCCTAATGAATGGAGAAAAGGCATAAAATTGGCAACAACTGTCTGAACTCTGAAGTGAATGGAGAAATGAATTCAAAATCTCAAACAAAAATCTCATATATCAGTTTATACACCAAACTGCAAATATACAATCTCAGAGACTCAAGCATGACATAAAATTGACAACAAGTCATATACAAGGGAGGGAAGAAAAGCTTCACAAGACCCAGAGTATCTGAAAATGCATCCAACCAATAAACCAACTACACAAGGAAATGTAAGGTGGCTTCTACCTTTGTAAAGTAGTTGTCAGACATCCACTTTATCAGTAGGTCATCAAAAACAAATATACAAAACAGAAATAAAGACCAGTATAATGATGTAATAATAAAATATTTTTGTTGAGAGTTAACAAAATGATATGTGGAACTGGGGTTTGCACAGATCAGATAATAACTTACCAGGGCCATAAGAGGATTCCCTGCTGAAGCAAATGGGAGTCTGCTTTCAGAATCAAGGTTTGCAATAGAAACCCCTGAAGAAAAGATATATAATTATAAAAAGGGGGGAACATGATTTATTTGTAAGAACTAAAATATATAATTGAAACTATAACAAAGACATATAGATAGCTCACAATGACTAAAATGGAAGTGAAAGTGCAAAAATACCTGCACAATCACCATTAGAAGTTGCATATTGTCTTCCATCATCAACTGTGTTTGGCACACTAGACGAGATAGATTTGCTTGGAACTTCAATATTCTCCAGCAGGCTATCCTCCATGGGCAGACGAATAAAATGAAGGATGCACTGGGCTTTTGACTTAGTGCCAACATGTTCTGCAATGTCATTCCAGTTGTCATTGTAGATTTCCAATGCCTCCAGAAGGAGAAGAGTTTCCTGATCGGTCCAATTATCCCTGTCGAGATCATACAAATCTCTTGAGGAATCCACCCTTATGAAATCCATGCTTGAGTGACCAATAACAAACATTCCCTCATGAAAGCAATCCAAGCAAAGCAGTACATCAGCCTGCCCAGTGACATGTTAATTACTCTCACAAGTGAAAATGAAAGACAGAATCATAAGCAAGCATCAAATCAACAAAAAATATATTATGTTAGAACAGAGTTCACGTCAATCAGTAAAGAGGAGTATAAAGTTTTACCAAGTAAATGAACCTCCAATTACAAACTTCATCAAGAGAGCTAGAAACTAGACTTCAGTGACACAATCATTTAGTTTTTACTGATCAATATGGTTCTTGGGCACATTGTTTGGGTGTTCTGCTGTTGACCAGACAATTAAATATGTCTAAGGTCTGTGTTACTCCACATAGAATTTGAGTTTGTGCAAATAGCGTAACAAATAGATGCCTGTTAGACCAAGTTAATCAAGACAATAAATTACCTAAGTCTGATTTAGGGTTTTGTTTTCTTGAGGTTGGTGTCAAACTTTCCAGAGCTATAAAAGTTAAGTAAAGCTCCCAAAACATTGATGCAGCAGAATCTTCAACCAGAATTAAAAGAAGAGTGGAAGACGTGTTTCAGATTAGTACACTACAGAACAACACCCCATTGTTCTACTAATATGTGGTACCTAGACAATATGATAACTCATTTTGTTTGATGACACATGGTACATGAATCTCAATGGACTTCCAGCACATCAGACAACTGACTCTGAAACATGCAAAAAGACATCTCTTGTGGAGTCTACATTGTGCAACTTACAATATCTGTTCGTTTTTTATTATTTTAACTTTTAACATTGAAAAAGGCATGCACTGTATTATTCATATGCCATTTTATATTTATAAAAAGCTAGAGCCAACAAGCCAGGATGAAGGGAATGGTTTGTAAACTGCAATTAATATGACTTGACCAACGAAAGTCCCCAGGCCACCCTTCTGCAGAGAAGCATCCTCAGAAATAAGATCTTCAGACCAGGAAGTCCATTCACCTCATGAGAAAGGCTGCAACTATGTCGAGTGTGGATTTCTGCCAATAGTAACTTGTCCAAACAACATGGTTATTCACCTAATATATTGCATTAACTGAATGCTTATTACTATCTTGTCGTTATGATATACCCTGTTCAATATATATAACCGAAAGCAAGTTTATCTGTGACTAAAATTAAGGTGTTTAAGTTCCATGTAATTCTACGGTTACAGCTACAGGGCTACTCACCATCAAGTTGATGAATCTAAGTTTTTTTAGAAGAGGTAACTTCTATCATTCATTAATAACAAAAAGAGGGGGGATCTACAATCAAACCAGAAAAGGCCAAAACATAGCCAAAAGAGCACCCAGATTACATAGGCATTGAGTTTGCACTATACAAAAAAGTCCTATGTACCCCTGATTTAGCCAAAAAAAAAAATCAGTCTCAGAATTCAGTACCCTTGGTATCCATCTGCATAGCCCTAAATTCAGCTTCAGATGCTTCAGTAGAGTCGGCCAGCCCACTATAAGCCCTTTTTTTTATAAGTAAAAAGAAAATTCATTAAAAAGAAAAGGAAAATACAACCTAGAGAGGTGTTGAGGAAACACCTCCAAACAAAGCTAGGAACAACGTTCTCCCAAACACATATTCTTTGAAATCTTTTTCACCCATATCCCAACACATCAGCCCCTCAAACAACTTACAAACCCAACCACCCCAATAGAAAACATAAAAAATGAAACCCAGAAATTGGAACATTGCATAAGCACACAAACGAAGCACGGGAACCATTGCAGAACAACCAAAGACAACCAAGCCTCACCTTTTCACCTGCATCATTACCAACAGCACACTTCACTCTTCATCAACAAAGTCAAACTCCTCTCCTTCACCTTCCTCCCATTTCCCACCCCCTTCCTCAACTGCAATGTTCTTATTGCTTTCCTGCCTTCTATTCTGTTCAAAACTTCAAAATTGTTTGATTGCCTTCCTCATTACTGCTTCTCCCCCCAAAAAGAAAAGACCAAGAGATTTCCCAACTGCCAATTGTCTATCTACTAGTTGATCAATAACGACTTTTCCTCTCTCCATTATACTTGCTTTGGGAATTTCTTCAGCTTTGTTCCCTCCTATTTCTTTCTCCCCCTCACTATAAGCCCAAATTATGATGCCAGTCCTGTTAAGAATCAGGCCTCCTATACCAGCCAAGATTGGATGATCTGAGAGTGGTCTGCAGCTGCCATCAAACATCAAGATATATTCTGAATCCAGTCTGGGAATGATCATTGGGCTTAGCTGATTGTCAACATAAGAGGACTGCAGAATTACAAACAAATTCCTTTCAAGACCACTATAGTTGAAGCCTTTAAACTGATTGCAGGAGAGCTCCCAAGAGAAGATGCAAGATAAAACTCTCCCTCTAAGACCTTCTATCACAGTAGACTTATCCTCAGAAATTCTTCTGTTGTGTTCCTTCCATATACACCACATAACAACATGAATCAAGACCCTCCAGAAGATTCTGCCTCTAAACCCATTTTATTTTTACACTAACAGCTGTTCATTGCTGTGTGTATCTATGTTTCTACCAACATGAATAAGCACATCTATGTTGTAGGAACACTTGAAATGGATTATGGATGCTGTGTCCAAGTAAGAAATTTCAGTTTCCAGTGTAATTAACACCTTGCCCATACTATATCTTTACTCGGTGTGTAATAGCAAGGACACACTCAAGTCAGAATCACAGTTGCCGCATCCAAAAACCATATCACTGGCAATTTGCGTTAGTGCACATATCCAGAAATCATAGGTTTTGGCTTTATATCCCCTTTAGATTTTGTAATTGATAACTGTCCTTACCAATGTTAAATTTTTACTCAAAAAATGTTAAGTTTTACCCCAAAGAGATAAGTGGTTTGACAATGATGTTTCTAAAGCTTTCTAATTGTTGTATTTCAATAAGAACTCCTTCCTCCCAAATCTCTCTAGAAGTAGTTTAGACATCTATGAAGAATGAAGCATGACTAGAGATGCCTTGAGTTCTTAAAACTTAAGTTGAAATCATTATTCAAGAACGTTGCTTCATCTTTAAAAAATATTCATTTCATTGACTCCATCTTTTAATTTAACAACGAAAAGGAGTTTATTTGATCAAAATTTCCTGTTAACCATGTCAGGCTCCTAGAACTAGCAGATCTTCCTTGGTTTATAATTTTAACACATTAAGAAAGTTCTTTTGCATCCCCCATCTTAAAATGGGGCTTTCCAGTTCATGTAAACAAAAAGACTCTATTGAGGCATACTCAACACTAAAAAGGGATTTTATCCTCATTTCAAAATTATGGTCTGTCATTGACAGCCGGACAACTAACTTGACTAATCATCATAAACAGGAAAAGAATAAGTTTGCAAATAATAGAGCATAATATAGTTCACCACTTCTCCCTTTCTACTAAAAATGAAACTCAAGTCCTTATATTGGCCAATCTTTTATTAAACGTCCACAAATCAGTCAATCAATTGACAATTACAATAGTGAGAAAGTAAAACATATGATGCCCAAAAAAGTTTGGCTTCTTCTTTTGCCAAATGACTGTATTCAAAAGCAGTCCCTTAAGCGTTTCTAACCTTCTCTGACAACTTTATCATCAAGTTATCACATCTTTTCCAAATAATTGAACTCATTAATTGCCAATGTTTTAACTTCCAGGTTACTAAAATCATGGAGTACAAAAACTAATAATAAATAATGAAAATGAAAAAAAGGGAAATGAACTGCCCAAAAGGACCCTTTGGGAGAAGGAGGGAGGAAATTAAGTTACCTCCTTCTGTGATTGATAGTGCACACGAGGCAAAGGCCGAGAGCAGCAATTGCAGTGGTTTTCAGATAAGCATTCCCGAATTCTGCTCTCCAAATCAGAGAATTCATCACCAGGAGAAGACGAGGCAGAAACGTCTGCAGGCCTTAACCTGCTCTTGGACTTCTCAAATTGAATCAAACTATCAATAGACCTCAAGGCAGCCGAAGGGACCATCAGCTCTCCATTGGGATTCGCCTTCAGGTACTGCCCACTAATTCTAGGTTCATGGTTAATCGTTGCCACACTGTAGTTAATGATTCCCCAGTGATCCAGGAACCGAAAAATTCTGTTCAAGTCATGCATTTCAACACTAACACCCAGCCCATTACAATCGTTAAACGATAGCCTCTTCTCTGGATTCTCCATGTACTTTGCAACAATCCGATTCCGGCATTCCATGTATTTCTCCGGTGTATGATCCCCAGACTTGCCGGAGAAAAACTGGGGCACCACCTGCCTCTCCAACCTGTGCACCGAATTCGGAGAAAACCAATCTGCACAAGATAATATAAATACGCGATTAAGCAAAATTAACACCGCAAACAAGAGACATGAATCAAACTAGAAATCAAATTGCTTACCCGCGTGCATCGGCACGACAAGCACTCGATTGTTGCCAAATCGCTTAACGACTCCCCGACCTTCCATTATAGCTGGGGGAGTAATTACGTAAGCGAAAGAGGAACCCTCGGCTCTATCCTGATCTGCTTGCGCTAGAGACGGGCTGTCGGCCGGTACAGCCGACAATGCCTGAAGCTGTCCATGAGATATATTCTCGAAAAAGTAAGGGTTTTGCTGAGTTCGGTTGTCTGCAAACTGAAGGGCACGCTCAGCGGCAACGATTGCGAGAACAGACGGATGTAGGCGGTTCACAATGTGCTTGACCACGGCCGGAAAATCAGAAATCCGAACTCCCCCGTCCGAAAGGACCTCTCTTTCTCGAGTGTCCTGGCCGGTATCACCAGGGGCTGACGGGGTTGTGGTGGGGGTTGGGCCGGCGGGGTTGATGGGGTGCAGGTCTTCGTCTTCGTCAGCATCGACGTCGTCGTCTTCCTCGTCATCTTCATCTTCGTCTTCGGGTCTCTGTCTCTTGCTGTTGCTTCCGAGATTGGTGTCTCGCTTCCTCTTCTTCCACTTGTTACGAGATTCTGCTTCAAATATTTTTCAGAAACGAAGAAAGAAATGAGATTGAACGGGAGATGCAAAGAGATAATATAGAGTTGTGTGGGGTTTTAGCTTACCTGTGGGGAAGGGGAGAGAAGCTGACATTGAGAGAGAGAGAGAGAGAGAGAGAGAGAGAGAGAGGGTGATTAGGAAGTCTGTGAGGTGTTTGGTTGGAGTAGACAAAGGAGAGAGAAAGGGCCCGACCAAAGAAGAGAAGAGGAGCGCTCCCTTCCCTGCTCTCTTCCCCTCTTTGACTCTGCCGTGGGACTGTGGCTGCGTTATTTTGTCTGTATATAAAATGCACGGAAAATTTTGTTCCGATGCAGATGATAAAGGAAATTAAAAATTTTCTAAGAATGAAAATAAAATTCCCCAAAATAATTAAAACAAAAATCACGTTAAAATAAATCAAATATCCATATATCTATATATAAAACTACTGGCGACCGTGCAATGTAGGGATTTATGAAGTGAAACTTCGGAAGGTTATAACTAATGAAAAATGTAATGTTGTTTAAAATAATTAATCTTTAACTTAATAATTTGTTATAAAAATAATTTACTAATTTGGTTAATTATATAAATAATTTTTAATAACAATATTAAAGTATTGCTAATTACTTAATAAATTATTTTTTCATATTATTTATTAGTGATGAAGGGCGATTTGGTCCGACCTCATAGTCTGGGGACACGTGTGTGTGACCTGGCCCAATGAACAGCTTAGCTTGATAGCACGACCGCGACTCGACGGGAGAGACACGCCGAGTCCAACGCTGGCCACTCGGTGAGTTAAGCAACTCGATGGGGACTGATACCTGGCCAATTTTGACTCCCACCAAGTGTGGAAGGTCTCAAGCTCCCCCTAGGGCCTGAGCTCCCCTTAAGGGGCCCCGAGCTCTCCCTTCCCAAGGAGGGAGCACCCCGGTTTTTGGCTAAGTGTCTCGAGGGAGGAGCACCTTGGGGCAGCACCGCCCCCAGCACAGGCAACTCGGCACCTCGGTACCGGGACAAACCTACCCCAAGCAGTCCGGCACACGATAGCTCGGTAGGCCGTGGGGAGGCCTGTCTGACATCCGTACACGCCGGACCCGGTGGCAGAGCTCTGATCCCTTGCCAGGCGGCGTTCCGCCTGCCAGGCAGCATTTTGTTTGTCATCTCTAGAAAGCATGACACGTCTGTCGAGCCCGTACCTGGCAATGGCAGTCTGTAGCAGCAACCTGCGCCTGCCACACCTGCCTTGGCAGTAACGGCTAGGGCGGTGGCAGTTATATCAGGTATGACCGGGCTCCAACATAAAAGAGCTCTAACTCTCACAAGGAAAAGGTATTGAAACTTAAGCACTTTCAACACTCTTACTCTCTACTCTCTCTTTGAGATTTTCTCCAGTTCTAACTTAGCCATCGGAGTGTTCCCACCGGGATAACTCCTCGGGAACCCTTCACCTTCTCCTTCCTCTCAGGTGCCATTCGTTCCAGTCAGAAGCCAGGTCACAACCAGCTAGGAGTGCCCAGATCGTGCAGCATCATTTGGCACCGTCTGTGGGAAACGCTTCGAAAAGCCTCCCTTTAATCTCTACGAAACTTCCTTCTTTTACTCACCAGCCGACACCCATGGCTTCTTCTAGCAACTCCAAACGTCGGAGCAGCCCAGAGGAGCAACTCCAACTACCCACCCATGAACGTGCCTGCAACGGTGGCACCCGTAAATGTCCCGCTGCACCCTGCAGTCGGGACGACCTCCGCCGAACCCACCACTCTCCCTTCGGTGACCGGCCAAGGCCAACTTGAAGACTTGATGCAGTGCATGCGGGCCATGCAGGCCCAGATGTAGCAGTTTCAACAACTCCAGCTTCACCAGCAGCAAGTGTTGCACCAAGTATCCTAGTACCAATACCAGCAATAGTTCCCTTCACTCCCTCCCTAACATCCAGCGGCGCAGCCAGCTAAGCCTCAACGCCGCAGTGAACTCCCTTCCCGCTGAGGAGAGACTTCGGCATCATCTCACGGAAGGAAGGGAAGACTCCCAACCACCGCCACGCGGCCCGCGGTCAGGTCGGGGGCTTCCCAGTCGGTTATGCCGGCATCACCCCAGCACTCGCAGTTCGGACCTCTGCTCGCGGAGAACAGGTTCAAGGTGCTAGTCGAAGACCTAGAACAAGGTCCTTCTGTCCACAGCTACCGGCAGCCATCCCTGCCTCCCCCTGGGCCCATCGAGCTTAGCAATACAGAAGCCAGGTCATAACCAGCTAGGAGTGCCCAGGTCACAAATACGATGGGTCCTTCGACCCCAACAACCACGTCGATGCCTTCCAGTCCCAGATGCATCTGGCCAGGGCGAGTGAATTTTGCATGTGCCTGGCCTTCTCCACTACGTTCAAAGGAGTGGCTCGCACCTGTTACCGAAACCCCTTGCCGGGCTCGATAAGGAGCTAGGCACAGTTCGTGAAGGTCTTCATCTCCCACTTCGTCACTAGCAAGAGATGCCCGAGGACCCAAGAAAGCCTCCTCAGCATAGTCCAGAGAGATGGGGAGTCCATCCGGAACTATGTCAAGCGGTTTAATGACGCTTGCCTACAGATACCCGACCTGGACCCTACAGTTCGGCTTACGGCGGCCAAACGAGATATCACCCACAAAGAGTTCAGATGGCACATGGTCGTCAACCAGCCCAAAACCGTGACTGAGTTCCTCGAGCTCGCAGATCGGTTCATAGGAACAGAGGAGATTAACCAGAAGGGCGAGCGCCCCTGAAAAAAGAAAAAGGGAACTGGAACCCCCGGCTCCTAATGACTACAAGAAGAAGAAGGATCAAGCTCGGGGGGCAAAGCCAGTTCAGTCTGTCCGATCTCCAGCAGCAGAAAGGGTGTTTACACCCCTCAACACGAAGCAGGCCGAGATCCTCATGGCGATCAAGGACGCCCCATATGTAAAGTGGCCACCTAGGCTCAAGGGCGATCCTAATGTTAGGAACAAGAACTTGTATTGTAGTTTCTATAGAGATCACGGTCATAGAACCGAAAATTATAATAACCTCCGCGATGAGATAGAAGAGCTCATCCATCGCGGATATTTGAGAAATTTTGTACATCATGGTAATAATAACAATAAAGCAGGTCGGCACGGGGAACAGAATAAAGAAACCCCCGAGTCCAGCAGACAGGCGGAGCAACCGCAGAGACAGCCTCCAGACGAGAGACCAGCCCGAGAGACCATCCACATAATCGTTGGAGGATCGATTGTCGCGGGCTGCACCTCGGCAGCAGCTCGATCATCAGCCCGCGAAGCTGCCAGAGAAGAGCTAAACCCCCCGAAGTGGCCAAGGGTGGAGGAGCCGATCTTCTTCAATGAAGACGACGCACGAGGAGTCCACTACCCCCACGACGATGCGCTTGTCATCAAGATCAAGATCAAGATCAACGACTTCGAAGTCAAGCGTGTCCACATAGATTCAGGCAGTTCGGCGGATATCCTTTTCAAGGCAGCCTTCGATTAGCTTAAGATCCTAGAGGGTGACCTGAAGCCCGCAAGCACTCCACTGGTGGGGTTCAGCGGCGAGGAGGTCAGGCCTCTAGGGAAGGTCATTGTGCCGGTGGAGGTTGGTAGTTGGCCTAGTGTGGTAAGGCTCAGTCACGAGTTCCTGGTGGTCGCGACCCCCTCTCCATACAACGCGATAGTAGGTCGGCCCATCACCCACGTCCTGCGAGCGGTAGTCTCCACCTACCACCTAGCGATGAAGTTCCCTACAGACTTTGGAGTTGGAGTGGCACGAGGCGATTAGCTCGAGTCCCGCAAATGCTACATAGCCGCCCTCAAAGGAAAAGCCAAGGCAGCTAACGGCCTCGAGTTGGGACAACCCGCAGAGCAATTCACAGAGCGGGCCACACCCACCGAGGAGACCATCCACGTCTCGACCTCGGCGGACGATCCAACACGGGTACTTCAAATCGGCGCTTCTATTGAGGAGCCCCTACGATCTCAACTGGTAAGCTTCTTACTTGAAAATTTAGACGTTTTTGCGTGGTCGGCGACAGAAATGTCCGGTATAGACCCCAACATTATCACTCACAGACTTAATACTGATCCTTCAGTTAGGCCTGTTAGATAAAAGAAGCGCAACCTAGCCCTGGAACAATGGAAGGCAGTCGACGAGGAGGTTGGGAAACTCCTTGCAGCCGATTTTATCAGGGAAGTCGATTACCCGAGTTGGGTGGCCAACCCCGTTCTGGTGAAAAAGGCAAACAGTAAGTGGAGCATGTGCGTTGACTACACCGACCTGAACCGGGCTTGCCCAAAGGACTGCTTCCCACTTCCCAGGATCAACCGTCTAGTGGACGCGACCTTGGGGCACGAGTTGTTGAGCTTCTTGGACGCCTATTCGGGCTATAACCAAATAAAAATGGACCCAGCTGACAAGGAGAAGACCGCCTTCATAACCGAGTTTGGCCTGTACTGCTACAAGGTCATGCCCTTCGGGCTGAACAAAGCTAGGGCAACTTTTCAGAGACTTGTAAATAAGTTGTTTGAGCCACTTGTTGGCACAAAAGTAGTGTTTTGTAGACGAGATGGTCGTCAAAACCCAATTTTCACATGAGTAATACAAGATTTACACTCAGTCTTTGAAATGCGTCTTCAGTGTCACCTCGGGTAAATTCTTAGGGTTCATCATCAACCGGCAAGGCATTGAGGCCAATCCGGACAAAATCAAGGCCATCCTAGAAATGAGACCACCCCGAAAGTTAAAAGAGGTCCAGAAGCTGAATGGCCGGTTGGCCGCCTTAAGTCGCTTTTTATCCAAGTCCGCAGATCGCTGTTTGCCTTTCTTTAAGGCCATAAAGAGCAAAGGTTTTGAATGGACTAAAGAATGCCAACTCGCGTTCGATGAGCTCAAAAGGCACCTCGCTAGCATCCCAGTCTTGACCCAGCCCGAAGTGGGTGATGTCTTAGAGTTGTACCTCTCGGCGAGTAACGAGGTGGTCAGCTCGGTACTAATAAGAGAAGTAGATTGAGTCCAACGACCCGTCTATTATGTTAGTAAAATGTTGCAGGGAGTAGAGACGAGGTACCCGGAGATAGAAAAGTTAGCCTATGCACTGGTTATAGCAGCCCGAAAGCTCCACCCATACTTCCAAGCTCACACCGTCGTTGTCCTTACCAACAAACCTCTGAGGCAAGTTTTGCTCAAGCCTGAGGTCTCGGGAAGGTTGACAAAGTGGGCCATCGAGCTCAGCGAGTACGAGCTCCAGTATAAGCCGCAAACCACTATCAAGGCTCAAGCTTTGGCAGATTTCGTTGCAGAATGCACCTTTAACTCTGAAGTCCCCAGGCCGATAGAACACGAGGCCCCTAGTACTGGAGAGCTCGAAGTTCTTGGACCGGTTGAACTCGAGCACCGTGAAGTAGCAACCAGCGCGGCATCTCTCCCAGTTAGGCCAAGCCCGAACTGGAATGAAGAACCCTGGATCCTTCACGTAGATGGCTCATCAAATCAGCAAGGCAGCGGAGCTGGGATCGTTCTGTACGGACCAAGCGGTGTGAAACTGGAGTACGCGCTATGCTTTCAGTTTGTGGCATCCAATAACGAAGCAGAATACGAGGCACTGCTAGCCGGGCTGACCCTTGCAAAGGAAGTGAAAGCCAAGCACATCGTCGTCTGCAGTGACACCCAGCTCGTGGTAAATCAAGTCCTGGGTGAGTACGAAGCTCGCGAACTAACTATGGTAGCATACTTAGCCAAAGTGAGAGAGACTCTGCTCAACTTCCAGTCACACTTCATCCGGGAAATCCCGAGATCAGAGAACGCTGAGGCCGATGCCCTGTCACGGTTAGCTAGCACGGGAGACAACACCATGAGGACTGTGTATATAGAAAACTTACATCGGCCTAGCATTATCAGGGGGGCAGAGGAGGTCGCTCTCATCGTTCAAGCAGAGCCGAGCTAGATTGATCGCTCACAAGCTTTTTGCTACATGGGGCCCTCCCCGCAGACCGTAATGCCACCAGGAGGGTAGAGCGCCAGGCAGCCAAGTACGTCATGATAGACGGATGGCTGTACCAAAGATCCTACACGCTCCCCTACCTGCGCTGCCTGCGACCCTCGAAAGCCGAGCTCATCCTCCGCAACACTCATGAAGGCCTGTGCGGTGGACACTTGGGAGGCAGGGCCCTTGCTTAGAAAGCACTACGACAAGAGTATTACTGGCCAACCATGAAAGCAGATGCGACCAAGTTTGTCAAAAAATGCGACAAGTGTCAGAAACACGCTAACATCCACCACCGGCCTGCCGCCGACCTGAAATACCTCACTAGCCCATGGCCATTTGCACAATGGGGGATTGACCTACTCGGGCCATTCCCACCTGCAACAGGGCAAAGAAGGTTCCTAGTGGTGGCAGTGGACTATTTCACAAAGTGGGTCGAAGCCGAACCTCTCACGATAATCACAGCTCGGAATGTGCAGAACTTCTTTTGGAAGAATATAGTGTGTCGCTTCGGATTACCTCAGGTACTGATCTCCGATAATGGTAAGCAGTTCGAAGACATCAAGTTCCAAAACTGGTGCCGAGACATGGAAATTCAGTAGAACTTCACCTCGGTGGCACACCCTCAAGCGAATGGCCAGACGAAAGTTACGAACAGGGCTATCCTTCGAGGACTCAAGGCGCGTCTGGACCGGGCTAAGGAACTGTGGACGGACGAGCTGCCTAGTGTGCTTTGGGCCTACCGTACCACGGAAAGGACTGCCACTGGAGAAACTCCCTTTAACCTTACATACGGCACCGAAGCAGTCATCCCAGCCGATATTGAAGTCCTCTCGCTGAGATTGGAAGCATATGAAGACAGAGCAAATGAAGACGAGCTACGTACCAACCTCGACCTGCTAGATGAAGTACGGGACCTCACATACATCAGGACCACGGCCTATCAATAAAGGATAGCTCGGTACTATAACGCCAAGGTCAAAAAGCGAACTCTCCGCGTTGGCGACCTGGTTGCGTTAGCAAGCTCGGTCCGAACTGGGAAGGACCCTACCAAGTAAAGCGAGTACTCGGGGAAGGAACATACGAACTCAAAACCCTAGAAGGGAAACAAGTACCTCGGGCGTGGAATATCGCCAACCTAAGACTATATTACCCGTAAACCACCGAACTGAGTGAACCACGAGTCACTCCCTTCTAGCCTTAGAGCCAATCCGCTGAACTAGCGACGACCTCGGCAGCACGAGGTCCAGTTAACCCCTCAGTACCAGTAGACTCTAGGAAAATAGTTTGGAGTGACCACGAGTCACTCCCTCCAGCCTAAGGGTCAGCGCGCTAGGTTAACTAAAGACATTGGCGCTATGCATGACTCAACCGCCTCGCCAGCATAGGATTAGCATGCCAAAGATCAAAGGCGTCTTGAGAACAGACTTTCCAACTCCTAGCCTACCTCAGTATACGCTACTAGAGGTAAACACCAACCTAAATAGCCAAGCAGGTAGGTCGGGCACGTACCTTACTATGCCTACCTCGGCATACGTTGCTAAAATCTGATGATCACCCCTACTAAGTGCGAGAAGACAGTTCGGGGTGACAGCGGTAAAGGGTCGCTCACCTCAAGAATTAAATTCACTAACTTAATAGCTCGGATAAGACAAACACTCTAGCAGAAGAGGATCACACAAGCACTTAACAGAATATATATACTCTCATTGCATAAATGTGATTTCGCTACAGAATCCCAAGTACAAAGAAACAAGAAAAAAAAATACAAGGAGCACGCAACTATTTGGAAGGCTTATCAGCCTTGCTCGGGGCCTCTTCGGGGGTGTTAGCTAGGTCGGTAGTATTGGTCTCCTCGTTGCCACTCTCATCGTCAGAGTCTGGGTCATCCACGGCTTGACGGGCCATGTCTTCCGTAATACTATAGGTGGTGAAGGCACTTGTGTCAAGGTCAGGGTATGCGCACCTTATCCACCACCTGCCGAGCTTAAACCCCCTACAGTAGGCCTGCGACATTATGTCGTCAAACCTAGATGACTTAACATAGTGAATGACGGCCCAGGCCTTTGCCTCCCCGAGAGCTTCGTTGAAGATCTCGGTCTTCTCCTTGATGTCGGCTTTGAGGTACTCCACCTCGTGCTCCAAGGCCCCCTTGGCTTCCTTAAGTCCCTACACCTCGAGTTTTGAAGCCCTCTGACACGCCTTGAGACTCTCCACCTCGAGCTTCAAAGCTTCTTGACCTGCTCTGAGCCCGTTCACCTCGGCCTTCAGCCTATCCCTCTCGCGGGCCAGCTCTTCCTTCTCTAACAGCAGGGCTTTGATAAAGCTCTTCTGGGCGGTAGCGTCACTCTCCAACTGGTGAATCTTGCCCCGAGCTGCCCTCAGCTCAGTGTGGGCCGTGCGAGATGGCTCCTCAGCATCCAAAGCACGCCTCAGGTGTTTGTTGGACTAAAAGGTCAGCGCGTGCACAACAGTGTTCACCGGGAAGAAGGGGGTTGGTCAGTACTAAAGGAAGAAGAAAGAAAGGAGAAAGAGGTGGCTCTTAGGGTGTGAACTCACCACCATGGTGTGGGTTGTAGCGCGGGCCCCGAGCTGACCAGGGGAGAGTTCGGCCCAATCTACAACCTCCGCAGTGATGACAACCCTCCTACTTCTCTTAAGGCTGATATCGGGATCCATGATGCTCTCTTCCTCCTCCTGAGTCCCCGAGCTGGATGCCGCCGTGTCTGCAGCATGATGAGTCGATCCTTCGGAAGCCTCGGCAGCAGCCCCAGCGGCAGCCCTGGCTGGCTCAGTGGTCGACTCTGCCGCCGTTTTCGGCCCCTGAGGTGGTAAGTCCCCCTCCAAGTCTATCACTAGATGGGCATTAGGGAGCTCGGGCCCCGAAGAGGGGACCTGCGGAAGATCGGGTTTAGGGGTGGGGGTCCTTGGGGATTCTACGCGCGCCTTCTTGGCAGCCCATTTCTTCCTCTTCTTCATCTGATGGAGGAGTCTCGGACCGGTAATCCTCTCTTCCTCCATGGGACTTGCAACAAAGCTCAGTATCAGTAAGCGCGAAGACACTAGACAGATTAAGCAAAACACTAAAGTAGAAATTGACCTACCCGGGCTCAAACTGGCCTGAATGAGCTTCCCTTTGGCAATGTAGTCCCTGTGATCGAACCCGGCTTGAGCCCATGAGTGAAAGGTTTCCCACGTCTTCTGGTTAAGAGCAATGCTGGGAGCTAAAGTGGCCACCCTCCAGTTGGTAAGGAAAGGCCACTTCGTGCTGCTCCGGACTACAAAGTAGTCCCGCTTCCAGGCGGGGACCTTGCTTGGGAACTTATGTAGCGTTTTGAAACCCGAGCGAGGGGACAAATAGTTGGTCTGCCCATGCTTAGGGGGAGTGCCAGATGCACTCTTTTTTATTAACAAGATGGAACAAAGGATATCCGCATCTAAAGGGAAGTTACGTTCGGAACAGAGGGAGATGGTCCTGACCAAGTTCCGAATAGAGCTAGGGTGGAGTTGGTCCAGTGTGATGCTGAAGCGCCTCAACACCTCGGCAATAAGGTGGTGGAGAGGGAGATGAAGCCCGCCAACAAGTTGTTCCCTAAAGATCACAATCTCATCTGGACCGTGCTCCCAAGGAAAGTTGTCGGTGGGAAGACTATATGAATACTCCTGAGGTAGGTTAAATTGTCGGATGAGGTGCTGAAGCATCTCCAACATCATAACAGATGGACCGAATTGGTCTGGCACCTGACCTCGATGAGAGGTAGACGCCAGTTTACCCGAGGTCACCCGGGCCTCGTGGGAAGGCCGGGCGATGGCAGGGTCACCCTGACCCGAGGTACCCACCTCGGGTTTGTCTAAGAGTCTGTCTCTGCTAGACATAAAAGGGAATGAACTGGAAAAAGAAAAAGGAGGAGAAAGGGAAGCTCGGGGACTCACTAGAAAAAGACGCAACCGGACTTGAAGACCCGAGCTGAAGACTCCAGACGCGAGTTCAAGGTAGACGAAAGGTACTTAGTGGCGGAAGAAAATGACCAGTGTCCCCCGTTATTTATAGCCATTGGGCCCGGATGCCATCGGTCAGGATCGAAGCGATTTGATGGTCCTCAAGAAAACCGGCTGTGAGACTCTTAAGGCAAAATCAGTTTAGCGCGTTTTTTAGCATCCGCGAAGTCCAGATCGCGTGACGTCTGTGCATAAGCTGTACGCGACCCAGGTTTTCTTTTTGAATGAACCGAACGCCAGATCGGTTCGGCCAACGAGTCGCTCGATAGGGTGGCATGAGTACTGAGCCAAATCCACCCAGCGCATCATGAACTCCTCGCGTTGGGTCACCACCCCCAACACGGGGAGTAGGGGGCAATTGATGACGGGCGATTTGGCCATACCTAGTAGTCCGGGGACACATGTGTGTACATGGCCCAATGAACAGCTCAGCCTGACAGCACGACCGTGACTCGATGGAAGATACACGCCGAGTCCAACGCTGGCCACTCGATGAGTTAAGCAACTCGCCGGGGACTGACACCTGGCCAATTTTGACTCCCACCAAGTGTGGAAGGTCCTGAGCTCCCCTTAAGGGGCCCCACGATCCCCCTTCCCAAGGAGGGAGCACCCCGGTTTTTGGCTAAGTGTCCCGAGGGAGGAGCACCTCGGGGTAGCACCACCCCCAGCGCAGGCACCTAGGTACCTCGGTATTGGGACAAACCTGCCCCAAACAGTCCGACGCACGATAGCTCGGTAGGTCGTGGGGAGGCCTGTCTGACATCCGTACCCGTCGGACCTGGTGGCAGAGCTCTGATCCCTTGCCAGGCGGCGTTCTATTTGCCGTCTCTAGAAAGCATGACACGTCTGTCGAGCCCGTACCTGGCAATGGCAGTCTGTAGCAGCAACCCGCACTTACCACACCTACCTTGGCAGTAACAGCTAGGGCGGTGGCGGTTATGTCAGGTATGACCGGGCTCCAACATAAAAGAGCTCTAACTCTCACAAGGAAAAGGTATTGAAGCTTAAGCACTTTCAACACCCTTACTCTCTACTCTCTCTTTGAGATTTTCTCCAGTTCTAACTTAGCCATCGGAGTGTTCCCACCGGGATAACTCCCCGGGAACCCTTCACCTTCTCCTTCCTCTTAGGTGTCGTTCGTTCCAGTCAGAAGATAGGTCACAACCAGCTAGGAGTGCCCAGATCGTGCAGCATCAATTAGTATTCTATTTTATTAATGAATACATTTTATAATTTTTTGTAAATATTACTTAAATATTAAAAATATTTAAGCATTAATAAATGTATAAAATTAGGCTATAGTCATAATTAAATTAATTTAAATTTTAGGTTGAGGTTTAAGACTTAGGGTTAGGGTTGGTTATTTTCATCCTCACCCAACCTTCCCTAAGAGTTATGTGACATTTGTAATTAGACAATCAAACCAAGTGATTAGTTTATTCTCATATCTCAAGCATGCATCTTCTACTTCATAGTTGTGAAGCCAACTAGGTGAGGCATTGCCTATGCGATGGAATCTATAAATATAAAATTTTTAGATTTCTATACTTTCTAAATTATTTTATAAATTATATTTGCTTACTAGCAACATATTACACTAAGCATTATCAATAAAATCTTTTAAATAAGTGTAATGTTTATAAAAAAAAACCATAAAATTTGAACATCTAAACTAATTTTTCAATTATCAATAAAGGAAATAAGGAATCCTATGGCTAATAAAAAAATAATCAAACTAGATAATATCATAATAGATACGAATACTAGCCAAAGCCAACTAAGAAAGAATAACAAGTCTAACATGGCAATACTAAATAATAAAAAAAACTAAGGGAAAATTCCCAATCAGTACCCTGTACTTTGGGCTTAATGCCACTTTGGTCCATAAACTTTAAAACGTGACAACTCAGTACCTAAACTCTTAGTTTTTAACTAGTCGTTAAGTGGCATTTGAAAAGATAAAAATGCCCATTCGATTGTCATCTAATTTTCTTTATCAACCATCCAAACGTTGATAAAAAAATGAACAGTTCAAAATCCTTGCCTCTATTATTCAATAAAGTTGGAATCATGAGACTGCCCACGAAAAGGGATTTGGGATTGTTCATTTTTTTTGTCAACATTTCGGTGATTGATAAAGAGAGTTAGATGACACTTAAAGGGCATTTGTGTTTTTTCAAATGCCACTTAACGGTTGGTTAACAACAAGTACTAGATTGACACATTTTGAAAGTTCGGGGACCTAAGTGGCACTAGGCCCAAAGTACAAGGCACTAATCAAGAAATTTCCCTTCATAAAATCATACCTTTTGGAAGATTGAATGTTGACCTTAAGTATTTGCAACTTTGCCTTCAACAAGAAAATAAATTAAAAGAATCAATAAGAATTCAACTTTGGTTGATGCTTGATAGTTTATGTAGGAAGTAGCTAATTAGGAATCAATAAGATGAAAGTCATGAACATTACAAAAAATGTTATAGAAAAGGCAATACCACCAACTAATATATTTTTCTAAATTAAAAAATAAATAGCATAATAACATATGATGAAAAAGTATAAATCATAATTCACCTCCATAAAGTCCATAAAAAATAAATATGAAGTTTAAATGTATTATAGACAATCTTTAAAGAAAACTCTATTCTCTAATTGATTAGAGTGTTTAAGAAATAAGAACCACCAACACCTCCACTCAATGCACCAACATTATTGGCACCATAATCAACATCTTCATCATCTTCAACATCAATATTTACTTATTCATCTTCATTATCTTCTATATCTTTGTTCCACATCGAGTCTTCTTTTTCTTCTTGAACAACATTTTTGCCTTAATCTTGTCTACTAGACGCACTTCTCTCACAACCACTTCCACTTCTACTTGCACCCCCACCAGTATTTCCACTTCTATATCCATTTCTCCTTGACCTATTTGACCCTTCAAAGATTTCAAATGCCCCTAATGCTTCATCAACTCAAGTCCATGTAAGATCACACTATTCATAAAGCAAGTCATTTGGGGGGCAATGGGGATCTTTCATAGTCAATAATTAACTAGTTTCATTTACGTCCTAGAAAGCAAATAGGGTTAAATTGCTTTGGATTTGCACGCCTTATCATAAATCACTCTTGGAGATGTTGATTGTATTGAACAAATACAAAATCATTGAGCTTCTTTTGATTAAGCATAATCTTCTTTTTTGTATGAATTTACATTCACAACAAAATATGAAAATTTATAAAATTAAGTATTTTAAATTTTATAATTAATTTTATCACAAATCACTAAATACTTAGAACTTACTTGCTCAAAAGTGCTTCAGTTGCGCTTACAAGGGGAAGAAGTGCATGTAAGACCTAATATGCATAATGCAATACACCTAAGGTTTGGGGTGTAATGTCCATAGTTATGCCATCAATCAACTACAAAATAGAAAAAACAGAATTAAGACAATATAAATTTAAAATAGAAAGAATAAAATATAAATATTAGTTTCAAGTAGAGCTTATATTACTTGGTTGCTTCGTTTTACGTTGCCTAATTGCCATTTCTTTAGAGAAAGCACAATGGGTGTGCTTATACTCTTCCAATTGATGAGGTATTTTGTCTTGAATTTTAATATCACTAACCCTTCTCTTAATAAAATGTAGAAAACTCATTTCAAACTTTCCAACCAATGCTTCATCTTATGTTTTATCCTTATAATAAAGGGTTGGATTGAGGAAAAAACTAGTAATGTATAATGGATGTTGCATCATATTAGTCTAATGCCTATAAAAATGTCTAAAATAGGTTTATACTCCCTTTCTTTCCCACTATGGGTTTTTCATTACCATCAACCAACTATAAAATATCTGCAATTGGTTAGGCAACCAAATTAAAAGATAAACTCTTACATTTTTTCAAATCCCAACAAAAAAACATAGTGCTTGATGCTCTTAATCAATTTGATTTGTTAGCCCATTTACTATTGTTCCACACATCACCAACAAATAAAGCATGAAAGGGTTCCTTGAAAATATACAAACCTTGTAAAGTTATAAAAGAGGTAACAAACCTTGTGATGTAAACGCATATGGCCCTACCCAATAGTGGGCTTGCAACTGTTAGGGGGCGGTGTTTAGAGCGGACCCAATCAGGGCGCGTGCGGAACAGAGCTTGGCGGGCTTTCTGAAACCAATAGCATGGAGTCATTTGGCGACCTCGGATGACCACGCTCCTCACGTACAGACTACATCCGAACCATCCGAGCTCACCTGCCTCTAGGTGGCCTCAAGTATAAATGGGAGACAACCCCCTCAAGGTAAGGAACTAAAACTTAGACTCAAGAACAAGCACTTGAGAACCCTTAGCTTCCTTTGTGGGTTTGTCTGAGTGTTCACATCTCAGGCCTTATCCACCTTACACCTCTCTTAGTACTAACTTGACTGTCGGAGTCCCCGCCTTAGGTATCGACCCGGGGCCACTAACATTCACCTTCCTTTATTTCGTGCAGGACCAGCCTACTAGCACTCGGCCACCTCACACCTCGGACCACTCAACAATACCTCAGATTGGGAGCAAATTTACAATGTTTCCTTCATCCCATTTTGACCGACAACACCTTGTAACTACACATCGTACAAGATCTCTTCCATTTGTTTTTCCCTCATGCGTGTAAGAAGAAGATGATGTCCATAAATAAAGATAGTTAGTTAATTGTTTTGCCTTGGCAATACAACTTTTTGTAGGCCTCAATTCTCCACTGTCTTCCAACATGAGGTATAGACAACGAGCAATACAAGGAGTCCAAAATAAATCCTTCCTCTTTATTTTAAAAGATCATTTGTAGTAACATAAGCAGAGTACTTATCAGTAACCACTTGCACTACTCCTATTTCCTCAACAACTTTATCAATCTACTAAAACAAAAAAGTTGCATTATGGACTTCATTTGATGCACCAATTAATTACAAAAAAGTTCCATCAGGAGAATTCACCAAAAAATTGATCAAAGATCTTTGCATTTTATCCACCCATCAAACATGATTGTATAACCATAAGTCTTCCAAGAAGCCTTGTACTCCTTATACATTTTCTTTGTTTTCTCAACTTCCCTTTTCAAGAGTAGCTCTCGTAACTCATGGTAACTTGGAGGCTTGTATCCGAACCCAAATTGTCCAATTGCTTCAACCATAACTTCAAAACTTTTCAATTTCACTAAATTGAAAGGAATATAGGCTTGATAAAACCACTTTGCCACATACTCATTTACTTTTCTTCCTTTCTTCTTTCTTTAAGCAGCTTTCTATGCATGTTTGCATTAATTGTCCTTTATGCCACGTTTCAACAACTTCTTCTGGACTTAGTCTCACAAAATTATCCATAGGTCCTTTGACATTGTCCTTTTTTTTGGTGGAAAAGGGGAATTTGAAATTGGAGTGCTCCTACCACTTGAAATGGAGACACCTACTTTTATAGGTTGATTACTTTGATTGTTGGAACCCCTTTCAAATACAATATGCTCCCATGCCCTATGATTATCTTTAATTGTTAAATCATCTAATGGTTTATTCCTTTTATTCTTTTACATAAATTCTTGCATCTTCTAGACAATATGTGCAATAGTTTTGGGGCATTTAGTAACATTCCCATATCCCCTAATCAAATGTTGTTTTATCCTTTTGTTACTTTTTAACAACTTTACCACATAACGAGCATATCTTCCAAATCATGCCAAGATTCATATTGCCATGCGGGGTCCTTTGATTGAGCCTTATACCTAGAACTATCCTCTTCACTTGTCATCCTCTATTTCTATTGAAAAAATAAATAAACAATTAGCAAATAAATCAAATTATGAAACAAAAAAAAATGTTAAACCAGAAAATAATTAACCTATGTTATTCCTAAATTAAATAATGAGGAATATGAATAAGAGAAAGAGACTAAGACTAAGAGCAAATTAGCAATGACAATAAATTAATGGAAACAAATAATATTTTTTTTGATAAGTACACAAAATAAATAAATAAACGTTAAATCAGAAGAAGAAGAAGAGTGAGGCATAGCCCTTGATTTTATCAACTTTGGGCCTTCGGTTGTTAAAGAAACATGTGGGATGTGGCCCCTATTTTTATTTGAAAACTTAGAAGAAGAAGAAGAAGAAGAAGAAGAAGAAGAAGTAAAATAGTGGAAAGAAAGAATAGGTGGATAAGTGGAGGATCGGAGGAGTTTAAGGGCAGAGCCCCTATTTTTTCAGGAAAAGAAAAACAAAAAAATGAGGATTGAAAACAAACATGGGGCGAATTGAAATTTGGAGAAGAGGAAGAAGAAGAAGAAGAAGAAAATGGCAAGGAAAGACTGAAAGAAGAAGAGAAGAACTTACTTGAAACCGTGCGATTGAGTTGGCCTGGAGTTGGAAGTCTTTGATTCTTCTCCTTCTCCAATCAAACAAAAACCTTTTGCTAGACAAAAGACAAAACAAAGCCTATTACTTTGTATTGTCTTAATAATAAAATGATTATACGTAATAAGTTCTATCTTAAAAGAATAAAACAACCAAAAAATATCAAAAAACAAATATAAAAAGTTTAAAACTAATGGCGTTTGGGCAATGCGACCATGGGAAACGGCTTAGTCACCTAGTTGACGCCTAGTCACCTTTAACAACTATGTTCTACTTTATCTCTATTTTCTCCTTCATTATACAGATCAAAGTTGGGATCTATGTAGAGAAGATTATAATAGTATGGGAGAGTCATCTATTTTTCATATGAGGTAGATATGTTTCTCAAATATGAAATCTATAAATTGAAGTATACTTCTTAAAGCTTTTACTCTCTAAATGTTTTTTGACATTATTGTGAGGATAGGTAACATTTGTGATTGGATCTTTATAGAAGACATCTACTTCTAATCTAACAAGGTAGGTTTTAGAATTGTATATTTATTTATCTAATTATTTTTGTCTAGTCTTTAAATTTAGAATCTATTTTTCTTATTTTGACTAATAAAATGATGTTTTGGAATTTGTATATGCTTTAAAATAGCATTAAATATCCACCCTCTTAAACCGTTTTACATAATTTGAGTTCCAATGAACCTATAGTAAAATCACGGGTGAAGAAGATGAGAAAAGATGGTTTAAACACAACCCATTTTCTTCTTATCCATTATCATGTTTGGTTTGTTTTTTTATAGGTCATTAAATGTGACCAGCTTTAGACATAACCATTGTCACGTCCATTTATAAATGCATAGTTGCTTTAATGATTTAATTTTACCACACATTTAATTTAAGAAAAGTAATTAATTTAACGGAAAATTCCCGATAGGTATCCTATACTTTGGGTCGAGTGTCAATTTAGTACCCGAACTTTAAAATGCGACGATCTAGTATTCGAACTTTCGAAATGCGACAATCTAGTACCTGTCGTTAAACAACAGTTAAGTGTTATGGGAAAAGACATAAATGCCCTTCAAATGTCATCTAATTTTCTTTATCGACCTTCTCTTAATAAAGCAACAACGATCCCAACTTCCCATTAACCAAACCGAGACTGGATTTCCTGCGCTCGTTCGGTATGTGCTGAGGTGCACTTCTAATGAGATTGGAATACATTGTAGTTCGCTTGGATGCCCTAGTTCACTTGTGTGATAAAATTAAATGCCGTACTCACCCCATTATATTTTCATAAATTTTTTGAATTTAAAAAAGTGTAAGAAAGAAAATGTTCCATTTCTTCTTCCCTCTCCTTTGTTCCTCCCTCCTCTGTGGCCTTAGAACCAACAAACCAGAACTCTCTCTCTCTCTCTCTCTCTCTCTCTACTTGTTCTTTCTTATTTCCCCTTGTTTATTAACACTGCAATTAATCAAAAACAGACAATGACCTCCCAACCGAAGAGAGCACTAGTCCTGTGACTTTCCATCTCTCTCTCCTTCTCCTTCTTGCAGGAAGACCAAATCAGTCCGCCATGCTCTGTTTTTTTTTTTCTTCATTGTCGCCCAAATCTGTAAGATGCCATGACCTGTACCGAAGTCATTGAAGCCCATGGAAGCCATCCCAGTTAAAAAGTTTTCTTTTCAATGTTAGATGATCTCATAGGTTTTGAATCAGGTGTGACATGGTCGATAGTCGACTTCATAAAAAGTTCAAACCCGTAAATTAACCAAGCTCATGGTCGATGATTTAAGATGTGGTGAAGAAATCAGAGGACCACAATTCCCCCAAATCTTGTGGTGAAAAGTCAAGAGGACACATGCCAAGATTTTATTTGATATTCGATTTATTAGAGAAGAATACATTGAAATGAAGGATTTAGAGATGTTTCTTATCTCTGAACTCGTGACAAATCCATAGTCATCCTGGATTCCTTCTCTGAGATTTCAGCGTCTTCATTTTTTAAATCCCCAAAGTATAGAGACTCCAAAATCCGGATATTATCCACTTTTATTTTATAATCTTGAGTTTGAAATATTAACAAATGAAATAACGGTGTGCATCTAGCATGCTTCTATTCGATGCCCTCAACGGATCATCCATCTCCCTAGAAAACTAATGGTTAGTGATCAGCTCAACAGGCTTCGCCAGCAATACCTGTGTGACTACCAATTTTGTAAGCGAAGGCCTCCACCTCAATAGCTACCTTCCTTTCAACATCACTAGCACAACAACAACAATATGTACCTTAACTACTCTGACATTTTTTTGCAATCACCATTGGATTGCTCGTCCACAAGCCTCTACAACACCTACATAAACAATACCACTGAGGCAGCGCCGTCCACAAGCCATGTCTCACCATCACACATTTGAGTGGTTAAAGGAGCTCTCGATTACAGATGTGCCACGAGAAGCTCAATAACAAGTCTCTCTCGTGTTTATTTCACTTTTGTCTTTTTAGGGTTAATGTCAGAATGACGAAAAATAGGAAAAACGACATGAAACGAGCGCCCTTTTTTCTATCTTCTCTTTCACAGTTCCTGTTCTGCCTCCGTCGTAGTTCTCTATCTCTCTCTTGATCAGGAGTATCAAGCATGGGCCATGGTTGCAGCTACGGTGGTGAACTGCGAACACCACCCCTCCCGCTGTCCATGGTGGCGGCTAGCGGCAAACCCTGGCTCTTGTGTTTTTATCATTAAATGATGGTTTGGACTGTTAAGAGCTTGGCTTGGGCTTTGTTTCATTTTCTTGAGAAAGAAGATGATGAACAATGTGTTTTATTTTCAAGGGTAATTTTGGCATTTCAAAAGTCTTAAATCGCACATGAGGTCACGTGATATACACAACTGACGGTCCATTAACGGTAGGTATTAGATTGTCACATTTCAAAAGTTCGAGTACTAGATTGTCACATTTTAAAGTTCGGGTGCTAAATTGGCACTTGGCCTAAAGTAGAGGGTACCTATCGAGAATTTTCCCTTAACTTAATGAACTTAATTAACAATAATAAACATGACCAATGTTAATTCATACAATTATATTAATTAACCTAATTAAATTTAATTACCTAAATCTAACTAAGCTAATTAACTTAATTAATATTAAGAAACCGTAATAAAGTCTACAAACCTTAATAAACTAAATAAACTTAATTATCCTAATTCATTTTAATTACACTACTCAACCTTAGTTAACCTAATTCATCCAAATTAATTTAGTTAAGTATTAACATTAAATAGCTTTAATATACCTAATTAATCTAAACTTCCTTTTAAATTGCAACTTAGTTAACCTTAATAAGCCTGATGTAGGCGCATGTGGGCACATCCAATGGTAAGTTGGGACATGTGGAGCAGAGCTTGGCATGCTTCCCAGAACCAATGGCACGACGTCATTTGGCGACCTCGAATGACCACGCTCCTCGCATATGAACTGCATCCGGACCGTCCGAGCTCACCTACCTCCAGGCGACCTCAAGTATAAATAGACGAAAACCCCCTCAAGGTAAGGAACTGGAACCTGAACTCAAGAACAAGCAATTGAGAATTCCTATTCTCCTTTGTGGCCTCGTCTGAGTACGCACACCCCGGGCCTCATCCACCCTATACCACCTCCTAGTACTAACTCGAGCGTCAGAGTCTCCACCTCGGGTACCAACCCGGGGCCTCTGACTTCCTCCTTCATTCCTTGTAGGACCACTCTATTAGTCCTCGACCACCTCAGACCACGGACCACTTAGCAACACCTCGGCTTGGGAGTGAATTTATAGTGTTGCCCTCAACCCAATTTGACTAGCAACAATTGGTGTCGTCTGTGGGAAATGTCGCTAAGAGTTCCCTCAATTGAACTTCCTCAAAACTAAAAGAATCAACTCTTAAGCCTAAGCACCATCCGACATGGCAAGAAACACCAGGAAAGCTCAGAACTTGGTTACAAGGGACCAACTCCAAATGGTCCTCGACAGGCTCAACGACCTCGGCAGGAGGTTGGACGAGGTGGGGCGCTCGGCAGGAGGCCACTCCGCTGGAATCCTAGGGCACAATAGCGAACGCATGTCTCCGGACCCCCTATCGATCAGCCCAGTCAGATCTAATAGGGTCGAACCCTCAAAGTCTAATAGTAGCCAACACGCCAGTCAGTCGCAAAGGACCTCATGACCCCCCAGTTGAAAGGGGGAAGAATCTGCATAGTCTCGCGACCACCGCCGAGACTCAACGCATCATCACTGCCACCGAAGAGAGAACTCCCAGGACGACGATTGGCAATTAGGCCATCATAGCCCCCTCTCGAGGGCCAAGGGCCAATGTCACGCCTCTCCCTCCCGCATCTCGGATCTCCAAGACCTCTTGAATGATAGACAGGCCCAAAGGAATGGACATGGGCCCGGATCGAAGTAGACATGGGCCCCCAACGAATCTGTGAGGACCAGAATGGGGCTCGGGCTCTCCTCAACCAATGAACCATTGAGCTTTAAGCACCACTCGGAGTCGTCAAGGACGAGCTCCGCCAAGTCAAAGAAAGCCAAGTTGAGGCCTTGGCCAGCCAAAGCCATTCATCTGGGAGGATGGGTGCCTTCACCTCGAACATCATCTCCCAGCCACTCCCTTCGTACTTCAAAGCGCCAACATTGGAAATGTATGATGGGACGACCAACTCGGACACCCACCTGGAAATTTTCAAGGTGCTCATGCTCCTTTATGGATACTCCTGACTCCTTAACATGTCAGACTTTCCATGCGACCTTCAAGGGGGAAGCCCGCCGATGGTTCTCTGGGCTCCCTCCTCGCTCCGTTGGTTTGTGGGAGCAATTCGCCAGCCTCTTCCTCGCCCACTTCATCAACAACAAACGATGCTAAAAGAGCATCATTTCCTTAATAGTTGTCAAACAGAAGCATGGAGAGAGCATGCGGTCCTACATTGACTGCTTCAAGAAAGAAGAGCTCGAGGTCCGAGACCTTGACCCAATGGTTTCCATGCATGCCGCCATCAATGGTCTCCTACCTGGCTTGGCTCTCAAGTGCTCGGTATCCAAGACCCTACCGAAGTCCATGGCGGAATTTCTTAAAAAGGCACAAAAGTACTTCGCCGTCGAGGAGGCTTCATCCAGTGATCATCAGGAAGGAGAGGCCGACCGCCATCATGGAGGCCCAGAGAAGAAGATAATGAATGGAGACCACCGTATCAATGGCAACAACAAAAACAATGACAACAAAAAGCCACCAGTTGAGGCCCTGGCTTACAATCAGTACATGCCACTCAACTCCACCAGAACGTAGATCCTCATGCAAGTGGGGAAGAAGTACATGAAGTGGCCAGAGAAAATGAAGATAAACCCCAAGAGGGGAAACCCGAAAAAATATTACAAGTACCACTGCGGCACCAGCCACGACACAAATTTAGACATTACATAAACAAATTTCACATAGCATTTTAGCTTGTAGCTCCACCCTTGAATTTCCAACCCATCAACCCTATGAATACTTTCCTTGTAGTGTAGGGGGGTTATGTTATGCTTTAGCTTGATTGCCTCCACTTTGACAGAGAACTCCCTTTTGCTGATATTAATTCTCCATTCTCAATGCGAGGCATTCTTTATTATTTATAAATTAGGTTATTTATGCTACTCGGTTTGGTAGGCAAGGAGAGAGATGGAAATTCATTCAAATATCACAACTGTGAAGTCAAGGTGACTAAGCATCAATTGAGTTGAGAAACATGGTGAACTCCCTTTAGTACAAAGCTAGATATGTCATTGAGTTGAGAAACTTGGTGACTAAGCAGAGGTGCAAGGTGTGTCAAGGTGACTAGAGAGCGAGTAAAGAGTATAAGGTGTGTAAAGAGTCATACCTTTGAGAGGCTCGCCTATTTATAGAGGGAGCCATTAGTCATGGTCCATGGGGGTAATGGATCTTGTAATGGCTCCCAAATTGGTCCGCTTCCTCCACCCATAATGGTTGTCATGCTCACATGGTCGATAGCCAGCCCACATTAAGTGCATGGGATTTAGCGACATGGTCAAGTCAACCCAAGTGTAGTGGCTGAGTATCAAAGCTTTGTACATTACATCCAGGTTATTAGGTCAAATTACCAAATTTCCCAACATGGTTATGTGCATAGACTTTCCCTTGAGGTAGGGCATGCATGTAGAGATTTCCCCTTGAGGCTGATTGTATGATTGCATTAGTTATATTGAAAAATAATAGAATAAAACAAGTAAAGATATTATTTTATTTAGGTAGAACCATAGAAAATTTTATGAACATAAAAATAAAATTTAAAAGTGTCATATTAAAAGAACATGATCTACTAAAATGTAAACATAGAAATTTAACTAAAAAAGTTAAATCTGGAAGTGTACAAAGAAATTATAAACAAGTTCAATTTGTTGATGTGAATGTTATAGTCATGAAACAATTTAAAAAACTATATGATTAATATTAAAACAAATATAGATAGAATTAAATATAAAAATTTTAATGTGAAAAAACTAGATTGTATCTTTAAATGACTAAAATATTATAAATAATTTTAGTATATATATTTAGATTATTTAATTTAGATAAAGAAGGTTATAAATACAAAACAAAATACAAAAAAAAATCAAAATATGAATATGTATGTATGTATGTATGTAAATTTGTGTATATGTGTGTGAGAGATAAAAAGAAAGTATGTAAATTGGCTCCCAAAAAGAAATAAATTGTGTGCATGTACTTTGTATATGTGTGTGTTGTTGGTCCTATGTGTTTTGATGATAACAAACTCATTTGAATAAATTGTTTGGATAGCTATCGACCATCTTGAATCAACTTGCAGCTATCTTCGAAGAAAAAATTTGCTACCAAGTGTTGAAAGGAGAAATCATCAAAGTCTATGTTGTCTACATCGCTTTACATTATTTTGTGTTTTATGACTTAATTTAAATCATACGCATGATATGCACTTTATGGGCTTAAACTTGACCACTCTCGATTAACCAAATCTCAAAGACCATTGGTTAGTATTAGGTTTGGTTATTAGGTGTTCTTAGACTCAAAAAAGCCTAAAGAAATAATGTTTAGACATAATCAGGATAGAAATATATAAGTTTCTAAGGTTGTAAAGTACGAATAGTCAACAACTCATTATTTATAGTCAATTACCCATGGTACCTCAGGCTAGTATTTGTGAAGACGCTATTTAGTAGTCAACTCTACCCATAATAGTTGAGGTCAATGCTTTTGTTGAGTGATCAACTATAGCAAATGATGAGTCGACTAGGCCTAACAGACAAGAATGGGTAGTATTAGCTTCTAGTGGACTCTCAAAAGGGGGTAGTCGGCTACAAAAAAAAAGATCTCCTCATGCAATTGGTAGTTAACTACTAAACAATGCTAGTTGATTACTTGTAGAAAAATTTAACTGTTTGAAGGCATAACGATTATTTCCTCTTATAGTATGCCTTCTATTTTGTTAGGAACTCAATTTAGCATTCCATAGTATGGTTTACTCCTTCCTAATGGCTTTCTAGTGGTCAAATGATCTCTATCACTATAAATCAGTGGCTTTGGCTTGAAGAAGAGGAAGAATTCGATAAGTAATAATTTGTTAAGAAAAAAGAGAGCATTGTTGTAAGAAAGAGTTTTATGAGAAGAATAGATTTGTGTGTTAAATCAGTTGTACTTTGAAAAACTAAGTAGCCTTCTTAGCTTATTTGTTTCTCATTGATATCTATGAATTTCTTTAAGAGTTGAGCCAACACTAGTCTATGCATTTTCTTGTTGTGATATAATTTGTTTTATATCTACTACTAAATATGCATGTGCATTGCATTTGGTAATTTCAAATAACATTGATAATTCCAATATCCTTATTAGAACTACTTAAAAAGGATAAGTAATGAAAGCATGGTGTGTTGGTGTATTTGGATTTTATAGTTCTTTTTCATTGTTAATAAAAATACTTCCTGTTTATCATATTTATTTTTGTTTAATATGATATATATGATGTCAGATTCGTGTACAAATTTTATAAACAATTTTTTTTTGTGTTTTTCTATATTTATTTATTTATATATATATATATATATATATTTAAGTTTTTATTATATAATTATGATACAATGTTCTGGCCTAAATCCAATACAATGTACAAATTTTTGTTCTATTTACATAATAAATTCTAAAAATAATTCTTATTTATCACACTTATTTTTGTTTGATTTGATAAGTTTATAATATCTTAGGTATCTCAAAAATTTTCTACAAATTCGATATTTTTATGTTTATTGTGTTTCTATCTATTTTTAAAATTTTTATTATTTAATTATGACATCATTGGTCAATCCACTTACCTAAACAATTGGATCATTATAGTGCAAGTCAAGTAGGTTGCATTTAATTTAAGCTTAACCCAGGCCTAACCCTATACATTGGACTTGAGGATTTAAATCAAAGTCAAGCCTAATCTGTTCAACTTGGGCCCAACCTCCAACCTACATTGAAATTTGATCCACTTGGGAGTTAATCTTGGACTTAGGTCTATCAAGTAGCCCCGTGACAAATTTTGATATAAAATATATGTGTATAATTGAATATACATGCATGTATACAAATATACTGTATATGTGTATTTATTTTATATATATATAATCAAGCTTGACTTTAGCTACCTAAGGGATAGGTTTTAGCCTAACCTAAATAATAAAAAAAGCTCAAACTTTTGAACCTAGGCATAGGCCCAAGTCGAGGACAAAAAATCAAAGCTAGCCTGTTTAAAACTATGAACAAGATTTGATTGAAGCTTGAGTTAAAACAACCTAATTTGCCTCCTTATGGACCATGAAACATTAATTAGATGCAAAAACAATTTTCTTTTTAAGTTACTTTATTTTTTAATTCCACTTCTGTCATTAATAAAACTAATTCTTCTCTATCACACTTATTTTTGTTTCATATGATGAATACATAATATTAAAGATGCACCCAAATGTTCTTTTTTACAAAATTTCTATATCTTTAATCATTTTTGTCTCTATCTTTTTAACTTTTTGTTATTTATTTATGATATCCTGGGTTGATCCATTTAACCTAAAAGGTTGAATCATTGACCCACTATTTGAATAGGAAAATGATTTTGTTTTTGGGTTAGTTTTAAATCTTGTATTTCATTTCCATCGAATAAAAATACTTTTATTTAGCATGCTTAATGTTGTTTGATATGATAGATAGATAATATTAGAGATGTGTCTAAATTTTTTCATATTTTTTTTATAATTTTTATAATATCTATATTATATTTAGTTTTTAATTTTTATTATTTAACTATGAGAACATTGGTTGACACGTTTGACGCCGATGATTGAATTATTTACTTGCCACTCAAATAATGGATGGTTTATTTAATTATTTTTCATGTTGGTTTTTTAACATAAGTTTTACATTATTAAAAATATTAGATATAGATTTAATTTGTAGAATTTATTAGTGAGAAACAAAAATACTTCAAATAAAGTATCTAATGAGAGAGAATGAGAGTTAATACCTTAATGAGAGGAAATATAATGAAGTGGCCAGAAAGTAATAGTACTTTAAATTACATTTTTTTGCCTACATAATTAAAGAGATTAAATTATTAAATAGAGGTGTTTTAGTCAAGAAAAGTCTACAAAGCTCATTTATTTAATGTGCCTTAAATATAAAACTTAATGAAAGGAAATGAGACTTAATACCTTAAATATAGGACTTAATGATGAGGAATATAATGAATTTAATAAAAATAGTAGTTCAAATTATGTTTTTTGCCCTCATAAATATAGGGAGACTAAGTCCAAAGAATAAGGGTATTTTAGTAAAAAAATCTAGAATCTAGACCTCATTCACACTTTTTAATAATAGTATAGATTATTATTAGCATACTGAAGAGGCATTTTTGTTGTATCTCAGCTTATATGGTTACATTTGTTGTATTTTGAGGTGTTTAAATAAACTTATATCATTACAACTTATAGGTGTGGTTGGCACCTATAAGCCAATTGTTCTGGTTGGGATGGCACCCAAAAGTCTATCCAAGGTCTTATAGGCACCTAGAAGCCCTGTTGGTTCTAAGGCTTGACTGGCATTTGAAAGCCCAAATGATTTTAGTGGAATTCTCAAGAGGTTACTTGAAGAGAGAATATGGGCTTAGGTTTGACCAAACCTCTATAAAACCCCTTGTGTGCTACTATGCTTCCTATTCTTGTAATGTCAATGGGATTGTGGTTCCCATTGATTGCTTTTCCCATGTTAGTATTTTCACGTTCAGATAGGACCTACAAAAAAATAGGCATGGGTAAGTAATTTTTCCACTTGGGAAAAGTTAACAAGATGTATTGTGACAATTTTCTCCATTCTAATAACTTCTTCATGTATCATCCCATGTGTAGGAATGACACAAGGCATGACATGGAGTTCTCATGAAAATCCCCATCCCTATCCTTGTAAGGACTCCACTCCCTGCAATTTTTTTTATGATTTTAAATTCATTTTTAGTTTTGATTCATTATAAAAAAATTAAAAAATAAATTGTTACAATTTACAATCTTATCAAAATAGATTCCTGTATGTTCAAACATATTTAATTATATTTTTAGAAATATTTATGCATGTGCACACACACACACACACATATCTGTACTACTATAAAGTGGATACTTGCCTTTGTTTTGGTGTAGGTCATAAAAGTTAAATTCGAAGCTATAACATCAACCTACATCTTTACCCTTTACTTGAGCACATGCATATGCACATCTTTATCTTTTACTTGCAAACATATTCAACTATATTTTTAGAAATATTTACACATGTGTGCACACACACACATAAGGCATTAGGGTTGTTCATATTAAGTGTCAAACCGACCAAACCGGCCTGATCCAACCTGAGTTGGTCGGTTTTTCAAATGCATTGGTTGGTTTCGGTTTGTATGAAAAATTAAACCAACAACTCGGTTCGGTTTCGGTTTTCATGTATGAAAGCCAAGCCAAACTAAACCAAATCGATCCTTTATTTTTAAGTAATTATTAATTAGTCCCTATCCTATCTGTTAAATGTTGATATGTGTTATTTGTGTTTTGTTTGAACATTGAAAAAAAATTGATTATTTATGATAAAAATTAAAAACATAAAACCAATACAAATGTAATACAATGGTACAATATTTAATTCACTTTTGTATAAATTTAAATATATATTGACAAAAAAATCAGTTTTGCATAAAAACTAAAAAGAAACAAACTTAAATATAAATAGATATTTAGATATAGATATTTTAGTTTAAAATATATAAAAACTAACTAAACCGATAAACCAACCCAAACTGGCCCTTCATGTTTGGGTTGGTTTTGCTTCAGAGTTAGTCGGTTTTGATTTAGTCAATAAGTAAACCGACTTGGTCAGGTTGGTTGAAAAAAATGACTCAAACCAACTTGTGCACACCCCTATAAGGCATAGGCATAAAGATATGGTAAACCTTGTGCATATGGCTATGATGCTTGAACTCAAGTACTTCGCACCCTTTGGTGTAGACATTTTTCTGCACTAGGCAAATAGCAATTTTCTATGCCAACCTGTCCTTCCCCATTTCAAAACTAAAGTCATTTTTCCACACGGTGTGGTAGATTGTTATTGGTTGGTGTGGTGCAGAGGATGTGAACTCATGATACTTGGGGGTGGGTCCCTGTGGGGATAGGAAACCCCTTCCCTGTAGAAATCCCCTTACCTCATCCCCGCCCTACCCACGGTGGTGGGGTGGGGCACCTTTCCCTTGTTGGGGACAGAAATCCTTGAATTTTCCCCATATCAAAGAAATTACCTAAAATACATTAAATTTCAGGGATATTTTAGATATAAGGGCATGGAAATTTAGAGGTATTTTAGAAATATGATCATGAGATCTTAGGTTTTTTGGAATTCTAGGGAAATTCAAGGATATTTTAAAAATTAATATTAAACCTAGAAATATTTTAATAATTTACCACTAGGTTCAGGGAATTATATGCAAACCCTATCCCCGCCCTGTCCTTGATCCGGGTCAAAAATATTTTTCCCGTCCCTGCCCTATCCCTATTTAAGATCGGGGAAAACCCACCCCATTCGGGACAGGGCGGGATGGGTAGGGGTGTCAATTGGACTAAATTTGGTCCAATCCGGTCCAATCCAATGTGAGTCCATTTGGACCAAGTACAGTCCAATTTGATGGATATTTTGGACCATTTTGAACCGTTCCAATTCAATGTTTGGACCATCCAATCTGTTCAAATTTGTTTTAATTTAGATTAATTCTAAATCAAACATGGTCCATTGACACCTATATTCTTATCTTCTATCAATGGACCATATATTGGCTAAATCCAACCTAATCCAATATAAATTCATTATGGATGGACCAGGTTCAATCCAATCCAATAAATACTTTGGACCATTAAGTCTAGACTGGTCCAATTCAATATGTCTTATTGGTTCGTCCAACCCATCCAAATTAATTTTGGTTTAAACGGAATCCAATCCAAAACCGGTCAGTCCATTGACACCCCTAAGGATGGGGCCCTGATTTTACGAGGAAAATTGCCATTCCTATTGATGACCTCAACTCTCAAAATACATCACTTATCACTAGAAGTATTTGGGGTATATTCCATAATCCATATTAATCCTGATTCTAATGGTCCAACCATCCAATCCAATTCCAGTCTAAGTAGACAACATTGGATAAACCCATAAAATTAAAGTTGTCTCATTTTCCATATCCTATACCATCCATTTCCGTTGTCACCAATAGATGTTCATTACGGTCTATTGATTCCATTGATGCTGCAACTGGAAGTAAAGCTTTCTGAACTTGCATCCTCTAGTCTTTGGGGTATGGAGGATTTTCTGTACCCGTAGAGACCAGCTACGTCCCTCATTTGTTTCAAACCGAAACTTAAGGAAGTCCAGACTTTAACGTTAGTCTAGACTCCAAAAAAACCAATTTTGTTTGTTAGCTACCTAAACCCCTATCTTACCACTACAACCGAAGACTCTCATCAAGGTCTGCAAGAACTTCATTTTTCTATTGGCTGAAAAGTCAAATGACAAGAGAAAGAAAGGAAGAACCACAAGGCAAAGAAAGAGGAAGGGATAAGAAATAGCTCACTTTGTCACCCTTTTTCTCCTCCTCCTCCTCTTCCTTTCTTTCTTTCTCTTAGCCTTATTTCTTTCCTTCTCTCATTCAATAGTCCCCTTCTTCAATCTCATTCTCAGCCCCATTCTCATAATTAAGTATTTATATATATTCATCTTACCCTAATACTAGCAGGGACCCGTGCCATGCATGGAAAGATGCAATATCCATTTTGATGACAAAAAGAATCAAGATGATATATTAATTGTTAACATGAGAACTCGTGGGATGCATGGGATTTGTCAAGGGAAGGTAAAACAACAAAAATGGATAACTACTATAAGGGATGCAATGTTGTTTAAAGTAGTTCATCTTTATTTAAATAATTTGTTGCAAAAATAATTTAGTAATATAGTAATTTGGATTAACTATTCATATTTTTTAACAAAAATAATAAATTATTGATAATTATTTAATAAAATAATTTTTTTTTACATATTATTTGTTAGTGCTATATTTTATGACAAAAAAAGATCAAAAGGAGATATCCTGATTGCAAGTCATTGGAAAAATAGTTTCAACAAATCTTGATTCATTTTAAGTATGTTTTAATAATTTTCAATTAATTTTCAGAATTATTTTGTATTTTCGGTATTACCATTATTTTTCAGAAAATTTGAATAATTTTTAGTAATTTTTGCACTTTCAATAGTTTTTCAACAAATTTCAGTTAATTTTCAATATCAAAATGTGCATTTTCATAATTACGGTGGGTTTTCAGTATTTTTTCATTAATTTTTAGAAAAATGAATTTACGAGTAAATTTTGAATAATCTTTAGTAAATTTTCAATAATTTCTAGTTGATTTTTAATAAATTTTCACCAAAAAATTAATTTCAGAAAAAAAAAGTAAGTTCTTATTGCATTTTCAGTATTTTAATTAATTTCAATATTTTCGGTAACTTTTATTAATTTTTACTAATATTTCAATACTTTTCAATTGATTTTCAATAAAATTTCACTTGAAAATTAAATTTTGTTGCCTTTTCAGTATTTCCCTAATGATTTTCAATTATTTTTATAAATATTTTGTGCTTTTGGTATTTTCAATATTTTTTTCATTAATTTTCCGTATTTTTCATTAATTGTTAGTCATTTATGCAATTTTACTAATACAAATTTCAGTTAATTTTCAGTAATTTTCAAATAAAACATTAATCCAAAAATTAATTTTCAGTTTATTTTCAATAATTACAAAAAAATAATTGTATTTTTTCATTACTTTCAGTATTTTCTAATTAAATTTCATATTTTTAGCATTTTCAGTATTCTCATTTGGGTAGAACTGGTTGCCATCCAATCCAAATAATCTTATTAAATTACCAGATTTAGTAATATTGGTTAGAAATATTATAAATTTAAATTGGTTGTAGATATAGATAGATGACCCGTACTGTATACAGGTCATGGCAGACCTGTACTGTTGTATAGTACACAGGTTGGGACATATGACCCGACTTTTCAAATTCGGGTTTACTGAAAAAGAGTCACGGAGGACCCGTTTCAATTGTATTCTTTGCCCGAACGGTATACTGGGTCCCACGTCAACCCGGTTTGTTTTCTTCTCTATTTTTTAACGTTTTTAGTTGTTTTCTTTTTTAAATTTCATCTTTTCAATATTCTATTACCTGATGTTTGGAAGTGTTTAAAATTTGGATGAAAATTTAAACCGCACAAACGTCATCAACTATAGCTACAAATGGTACAACTGAAATGTTTAAAACTTGGAAGAGTTTTAAGCTTGGAACGGTTTGAAACTTTTAAGAGTTTATATTCGATAAACTATAAAAAAAAAATTACCTTGAAAGCTGAAAATCTGCAACCATAGACATTTAAAACCTATAATGGTGTCTTTGGTCTCATAAAGGTGTGAGGAGTATGAGAGGCTGTGAGAATTGGGTTTGAGATGTTTGAAAAGAGAGAATTTGAGAGGGTGTGAGTTCAGTTTTGGGAGGCTATTATGAGTTTGGTTTTGAGAATCTAATGGATACTTTCGAGACATTTGGTCTCCCAAATGTGTTTTGGGAACCAAACGTAATGGCATCCAACTTTAATCATATTTTTGGAAAAAAAAAACCTTAAAAATAATAAGAACACAACAAAATGAGTTCTCAAAACAACTAGGGAGCGGCAAAGTGTGCTTTCAACTTAACTACATTGCAACAATGTGCCAACTTAGCACATTGAGATTTAATATATAGAGATAGATTCCAATCAAAGGGTAAGATGGAAATATACATGTATTTTAAAACCTTGATCTAGACTAGTGCAACTAACTCTCCTACTCAATCATATCTCGATCAAGGAAGTTGGTGATCCAACACTCCCAAGTGCTCTATAAGAGGAGCTGGTGATCCAAACTCAGCAAGTGAGCAGTGATCAAATATCTCTGTAACTACGTGTTTTGATTTTCTTGTGGCCAATCTGTTGGAGAAAACAGGGTCACTGTAACTTTGGAGGAGAAGCTCTGAGGCACGTCTGAAGATATTGTCTTTAGAACGTTATTTGCCCCCACTCAGTTTTACTGAGTTTGCTGTTGGGTTACAGGCAAATTCGTTCTCAGGATACAACAGAGCCTTGGGCGAGAATCTGCAACCAGCAAAGTTGAAGAGTCTCCAAAGAAACCTTCTGTGAGACTGTAGCAGACCAGACTGAGAGAGAGAGAATGAATTTCGAAAATGTGTATTTTGGAGTTTGATTCATGCTCCTTAAATAATTTGTGAAGAGGTATGAGGAAAAGGTGGGTGTTGGTTTAGAGAAGGCACCTTGAACAGTCACAATTTCAAACATTGTGACTATTCAAAAAGTAGTTAACAGTTGGTGACTGTTAACTTTGAATTGTGCCTCTTGATCACACCCGATCGAATCGTGACCATTGATCTCATCAACGGTGATCAACGGTCAGCAATGCACCAAAACCAAAGCCACCCATCGCGAGCCACGCAGGTGCGCATGAAGTGCGAGCAAAGTGCGCCTCTAAAGCGCCTCATTGCGCCGCACACACACGCGCACACGCGTGCGCATGCGTTGCGCGGTATCGAATTTCCATACTCTCCTCTACTAATTCTAAATAGTGTAAATCAGCTCCTATTGAAATACCGAAAACAAAACTTATAATTTTCCAATGTGGGACAAGTTCAAAACTAGGTTTTTGTAAGAGAAAAACTGATTTTTAAATCAAGTGTGTAGGTGCAATTTCTCATGTAATTGACCAATCAAACCCATTGGATTTAATCTCTTATGAGATTAAAATCCATCATAATCTGTGTAGAAGGAGATAGAAATGGAGATTAAGGAAGTTGAAAATATGGAGGAGCAGACCAGAGTACTGATCAAGAACCTAGAGAAGAGATGCGGCCTATATGCAAAGGTGGTATCTGATAAACCATTAAACGTCTCAAAAGTTATAGAGCAAATCAAGAATATGTGGTGGTGGGTTAAAGGAGAAATACATTTTGAAAGAGATAGTGAAAACTTTCTATGGATCTTCTTTACCAGAGAAAAGGTCAAGAAACATGTGTTAAGGGATGAGTCGTGGATGGTGAAGGAATATCCTCTCATGTTGAAAGAATACTCAGATTATATCTTACCATCTGAAGTGTAGTTGAACACCATAGATTTGTGGGTAAGAATACTGGATATGCCAAAAGGGTATAGAACTAAGGAAACGGGAACACTACTGGCATAGACAACAGGGGAAGTGCTGTAAACAAACTCTGGAGAAGACAGAAGGAAGAAGAAGAAAGAAGAGTGGAATAAGGGGCTGAGAGTGAGAGTGAGGGTTGATATCAGGAAACCACTAACATTAGGTGCTAAAGGAACATTGGAAGATGGAAGGGAAAGCTGGTTCTCGTTCCAATATGAGAACCTGCCAATCTTCTACTTCAAATGTGGTAGGCTTGGACATATGGAAATAGGGTGCTCTGAAGATTCGAACAATAGTAAATCAATAGAGATGTTAACTGCAAAATTGGGGGAACAAAGTCTGGAGGCGCCTAAAGCACTGACTGGTTATGGGCCGTGGCTGAGGGCTGGAGTGGGGCAAGAGGATGATCGATTCTTGAACCTTGAGAAGAAGAAGAAAGATCAAGGGGGGAAGAAAATAGTGATTCAGACTCAAAGAGAAGAATCAAAACAGGGGAGGTACATGGAAGCTTAGTCCCAGCCGAACAAGTCTTACCTTTCCAGGCTATTTAGTTAGGAAAGACAAGACTGAGCTGAGTCCTGAAATCTATAGAAGAGGAAAGACGTGCCTAACCTTACAAGTCTTACTTGATTCAGATGGTGAAGCAGATGATGGTTTAAAGTAGAAAGGAAAACATGTTGCTTTTTCTGGAAACTTAGCTAAAGAGGAAATGGAGGTTTCTTCAGAAGTTGGAGCACTAGTTATAGCAGGAGCAAAAAGCCAATTGAAAAAAAGGGGAAGAAATATGGAATGATGAGCCGGGTATGGGCCGACATGTTGACCCAAGTAACCCCGATCCAAACCCGCATAAAAAAGTAGGGTGAATGACCTAACAACTCACCTGTTCGCAGAAACCAGTAGAGAAAAAAGGGAAAGAACGTCGAACTAGGAAGAAAATGAAGAAGAAGGAGCCAGACATAGAAAGAAATATCAAGAGGAAAAAGGACACAGGCTGGAAGGCATAGAAGGGGAAATCATCGGCTATTTCAAGAGTGACATTGATCAACAAACATCAATGACTACCAACTGGATCTGGATGGCGAACTATGAACAAGTATTTTGAACCTAGGAAAAAGAAAATGATTTGTATTTCTGTTACCATGTTGATCGGTCAATAGATAGCTTTAAAAATATCAATTATTTTCCTAGTACAGCAAAGTTCTCTCTTAACCCAAAACCATATGCTTGGTTCAAACAAAAGAAAGAAAATGGGAAGAAAAAAAGTAAAAGGAAAAAAGGAGGAAATGATGAATAGAGCTCGAAAAGAAAAGGCATATATAATATGAGTAGATAAAGGAAAGAAATTGCAAGGAAGAGTAATATGTGGAGAGTAATTTTAAAGAACATTTTAAAAAATCAAGAAAAGAAGCAAAATGGTAGACTCATAAATCTGAGTGTAGGAGAAATAAAAATGATGGAGCTAGGGACTTACGAATCTTTTCCCATTATTGGAAAGAAAATGTAGAGTCAAAAATAAGAGAAAAAAAATAACAAAAAATATCAAAAATTTTCAGAGTTTGACTGCTCTAAAAATATGGAATCGATTGGGCTTGCAGGAGTTGACTCAAAACAACTCCCTCTATGGAAATGAAAGTCCTCTGCTGGAACTACCAAGGTGTGGGTTCTCCCTTGACAGTTTAGTTAGCAAAAGAGGCCCAAAGAAAAAATAAAGCTCAAATTATTTTCCTTAGTGAAACTAAGTGCAGTCTTTTAGTATGTAGGAAGCCGTTTAAATGCTGGAAGGATTGGAACTGTTGGGGTGTTGATGCTAGGGGTTTAGCAGGAGGTTTATTCCTTTTTTGGGATGAAAATTTGAACATTCAAGTCTTAGCAACAGATAAAAACCTAATGCACACCAAAATAATAAAAGCAAGTAATAACAAAGAATGGAGTTGTACATTCATATATGGAGAACTTGATAGGAGTAAAAGGATGGAGTTCATTGAAAAAATAAATTACTTAGCAGATAGAATGATAAGATCTTGGTTGTATTGGCGATTTTAATATGCTGTTTAACTTGGATGATAAAGTAGGGGGGAAAGCAATTAGCAGAATTCTGAGTTCAGGGCCGAAATATACTTGGAATAATAAAAGGGACAAGGAAGCAAATATAAAAATAAAAATTAGACAGGGGCCTATGTAATACAGAGTGGAAAGAAAATTTCCCTGATGCAAAAGTTATTGTCCTTACAAACCATGGTTCTGACCACCTACCAATCTGCCTGGACACTAACCCAATAACCTTCAAAATTAGGAAGCCGTTCAGATTTGAAGAAATGTGGCTTACCCATAAAACTATGCAAAGGTTATTAAGGAAGCTTGGGTTGAAAAGCAAAATGATCAAGCTGAATTCATTGTTCCAAAAAAATGTGGAGAATTAAGCAGAATTCTGAGGACTTGGAATAAAAAAGAATTTGGGAAGGCTCAGTGGTGGATTGAAAGCCTCAGAGGGGAGCTCACTATGGAGAGGGAAAAGAAAGGGTCAAATTATGATCAAGAAAAGATTAATCAAATTGAAAAGCAATTAGATTAATGGATAAGAAGGGAAGAAATCATGTGGGCTCAAAAAGCTAGGGTAAACTGGATTAATTTTGGGGATAGAAATACAAGGTTTTTCCATAATCAAACAAACAGGAGGAGAGCAAAAAATATAATTTTAAAGCTGAAAAATGAAAATGGATAGCGTATAGAGGGACAAGAAAATATAAAAAAAAGATAATGGAAAATCATTTCCAAAAAAATTAAACCTCTTCTTGTTCCACAAATATTGAGATAGCTATGCAAGGAATCCAATCAGTACTAAATGAAGAAATCAATGAAAGCCTTGAAAAGGATGTCTTAGAAGAAGAGATTAAAGAAGCCTTGTTCCAAATGGCCCCCAGGAAAGCACCGGGGCTAGATGGTTTCCCAAACCTCTTTTTTCAATCCTTTTGGGAGTTAGTGAAGGAGGATGTGGTAAGAGATGTAAGAAGGTTCTTTAATATAGGAGAGATGAATAGAAGCCTCAACTCAACTTTTATAACTCTAATACCTAAAATCAAAAGTCCAGAAAATGCATCTCATTTCAGGCCAATTAGTCTCTATAATACTGTTTACAAGATAATTGCAAAAATTTTAGTAAACAAAATGAAATCAATCCTGAATAATATTATCTCCGAAAACCAAAGTGCATTTATCCCAGGGAGAGCCATTTCTGACGGCATCTTAATTGCTCATGAAATAATGCATTATATGACTTATACAAAAGGAAAAACTGGCTTCATGGTAATTAAGCTGGACATGAGCAAAGCCTATGACAGAGTAGTATGGGAATTCCTGAAACAAACCATGGAGAAAATGGGCTTTGGGGATAAATTTATTTCTTGGGTCATGAATTGTGTATCCATAGTTACTTACCAATTCTTAATAAATGGCTCCCCTTCAAAGAGAATTTACCCTCAAAGGGGCTTAAGACAGGGGGACTCTCTGTCCCCTTACCTCTTTCTCTTGTGCTCAGAGGTCTTCTCATTTATTATTAAACAAAAAGTGACCCAAAAAGATTTCTCTGGAATCAAAATATGCAAATTAGCTCTAATGATATCTCATTTGTTTTTTGTATATGACAATTATTTTTTCTCTAAAGTAAATTTTAAGGAAGTTAGTGCTCTGCTAGAAGCCATCTCCCTTTCTAAAAGAGCCTCCGGGCAACAGGTGAATTATCAAATATTTTAAGCTTTCTATAGCAATAACATGCACCCTGAACTGAAAAAGATGGTTCCAAATGTGCTCAAAATTCAAAAAGTAGATAAACCATCTATCTATTTGGGATCTCATCCTCTTGGTAGTAGGAAAAAGAACCAAATTTTTTAGTATCTTTCTGAGAGGGTCTCAAATAAAACCAAATCTTGCCGGGGATCTCTGCTATCTCAAGCAGGAAAAGAGGTCCTTGTGAAGTCTATCCTGACTGCAATCCCAACCTACTTCATGTCTTTTTTTCTTCCTAAGAGCATTTGTAACTCTTTGACAAAAAGCCAAAAATCTTTCTAGTGGGGAGACGAAGAGGATAAGAGAAAGATAAGATGAGTAAATTGGAATCAAATCTATTCTACTGTATGTCTTGTTTTTTACTTCCTAAGAGCATTTTGTAACTCTTTGATAAAAAGCCAAAAATCTTTCTGATGGGGAGACAAAGAGGATAAGAGAAAGATAAGATGAGTAAATTGGAAACAAATCTGTAAAAGCAGATCAAATGGGGGGTTAGGCTTTAGAGATCCTAGAGCATTTAACCTTGCTCTACTTTCCAAACTAGCATGGAGGCTCTGCTTTGATACTACAAGCTTATGGGCAAGAGTGCTAAAAGCAAAATATTACCCTGAGCACCATTTCACCCATGCAAAGTTCAAAAGCCAGTCTTCATGGGGGTGGAGTATATTGGAAGGAAGGGAGATTTTGGAAAAGAGCATTTGCTAGAAAGTGGGTAGTGGCACTAGTATTAAAATTTGGGATGATCTGTGGATTCCAAACATAAATGAATTCAAATTAATGGGGTCGAGGCAAAAAAATAGTGAGAACCTTCAAGTGGTTGACCTAATTAATCAAGATAATGGAAGTTGGAACATTGAAATGATAAATTCCAATATTCCTCCTGCCTTTGCCCAAAAAATCATAGAAATGGAGATTCCTTCAAACCCCTGGGATGATAAATTAATTTGGCTAGGGTGTAAAAATGGAAAATTCTCAGTTCGGTCTGGTTACTTCCTAGCTAAACAAATACAAGAAAGATTAGAAAATAATGAGGATTCAATGCAAAAAAAAAAAAAAATTGGAATCTTGTTTTAAGTCTCCCAATTGAACAAAAAATCAAACATTTCTTATGGAGATGCTATGTTAATGGATTAGCAGTCAAAGAAAATCTTTCTAAAAGAGGATTAAGAGATTTTAGTACTTGTGAAAGATGTGGAAAAGATTCTGAATCAATTCTACATTCTTTGCTCTTGTGTGATAAATCAAGATACATTTGGTTTAGATCGGGCTGTGGTATCAATCCAAACTATGGCCAAAACTTTCCAGTTTTCAAAGATTGGTTAATGAATATATTCTTTCAACTTGGAAAGACCCATATGGACAAATTAGAAGATATTGCCGTAGTGTTATGGGGCATCTGGAGAGACAAGAATGCTTTTTACTTTGAAAATGAAAATTCAAATCCTCGTGTAGTTATCTCCTTCATTTGTAGGTCAGTAGTGGAGAGATATCATCTCTGGCAGTAGAGATCAGAAGGCTCTTCCAAGACTAGATAGATCAAGAAGAACTCTTTTTGGTTACCACCAAATTAGGGCCATATGGAAATCAATGTAGATGGTGGTTTTTTGGAGGCATCTGGGCAGGCTTCTTTTAGCTTCATAACTAGAGACTATCTAGGATGCTGCTGGGGTGTGGGTTTTGGCCCAATTAAAGCTTTATCGCCTTTCAAATCGGAAGCTCAAGCCCTTCTAGAAGCAATCCTTTTTGCAGATAGGATGAATTTGTCAGACCTTTGTATTGAATCAGATTATGAATATCTAGTTAAAATGATAAATGACACTGAAGGTTATGAAGACCTGGATATCCTCTTTTGTTGCAAGGATATTCAAAAAATCACATCTAGAAGGAACTACAAGATCTAGTTCTATCAGAGGGAAGCAAATCAAGTAGCTCATGTAGTGGCCAAATGTGGTTTTTCTAGGAGTTTTAAATCTAGCCTTGCAAGTCCTTTATGTCTCTCTGATGTAGTAAATCTGGACTTAGCCTTTTGTAGTCGACTTTAGTAGTGTTGTGTGTTTGTGTTTTTTTTTTTTCTTTCTCTTTTCTTTGTTTCTATTAGCAGTGGAGTCTGTGTTCTATTAGTGCCTGTCCCTGATGTATTTCTCTATGTGTTTAATGAAATTTCACCAGTTTATTCACCAAAAAAAAAAGATCTAGAGTAGCACTAAAATCTGGACTCAATGAAGTCCTGTTTGAAACCAATGAGTTCACATCGTCTAGAACCTTGGTTATGCACGAGATTAATAGCCATATGCTGCATCCACTTGTACTTCCTATTTTAAAATTAAAGTGATTTTTTAGGGAAAAATCCATATCAATACCATGAACTTTAGGGGTTGTGTCATGTCCCCTAACTTCAAAATGTGTCAATGTAGTACCTGAACTTTTAAGATGTGTCTAATAGGTCCTTACCATTAACAATCTATCAATTATCTATATCACATGATGACATGTGCCACTTAAAACTTTTAAAATATCAAAACTACCCTTGAAAGGAGACTTTGTTCATTGTCTTCTACCTTGAGACTAAAGAGTTGCGCCATTGCTACATCGATACTAGGAATTGACGACGGTGCAAGGAACAGGTTTGAATGAACCAACAACAGTGTCAGGAATTGACCAATTTCCGGCAACAGCTGAAATCGCCATTGCTACGGTTTCCTATATATTCTTTAATTTGTTTTTTAAATTTTATGTACTTGATGAAAAATTCTTGTATATTCTAAAACCCATCTTGGATAGTTGCTACAACCTTCCTATCTCAGCTAGGATGCAAGGGAAAATGATGTGGATCCTATCGTTTACAAGGAAAAAGGTTATGTTGATTGTTAATGTTGCATCGCAATGGTATAACTAAGTTTCTTCTTTTCTTATTTCAGAATTTAGTTGTGTTTGGATTTGACTTCATTAACTACAAACAAACCTTTTGAGTTTTTCCCCCTTTAATTGGCTTCTCGGTGGATTGACCAATTCAAACTATATGGAGCTGAGTAAGATATACAAGAAATATAAAGATCAAGGTCTGGATTGCAACCGCTTTTTCCATGGCTTAAATGTGAGCTAGGACATATAGATATCTATTAATGTTTAATAGGAATGCTTGCATACATACACAAACCAGGGTTTCAATGTTCTTTTATTGCTTTCTCCTTTTTCACACTTGAGACTAGGTGTAAGAGCTTGACTCTGTTCATCATTTGTGCAGGTCTAGAGATATTGGCTTTCCCATGCAATTAGTTTGGCCAGCGGGAGCAAGGAACTAGTGAACAGATTATAGAATTTGCCTGCACTTGCTTTAAGGTTGAGTATCCCATTTTTGACAAGGTAATTCCATGACTAGCAAAGATGTTGCTACCCTGCAATGAAAGATTTAAACATTATGTGCAATTGGGGGTCTCTGTGTTCATCTGTTGATGGGAAAGCATATAGGTTATGATGATGCACGATCCGGTCGGTCGTAGTTGTCGGTAATCTTGCCTATGATGGAGCGGGAGATGCCTGAAATAGGGAGGAAACAAGAGATTCCCGGGGGAGGAACTCGATGGGAATGCTCCGACGCTCAAGTTAGCACTCTTGAGAGAGCAAGGAAGATGAGAAATTCTCTTAGACCATAAGGCACAAAGTATCACTTACCTTTACTCTGGGGGAATAGGGCCTTTTATAACCACCCTGGTGCACTCACTCCCAAGCCTCTGCCAGATCAGGTGTAACCGCCTCTGCAGGGGCAGACATTACCGCCACTGTCTTCTCTGTTGGAGCCATCTCTGCAACGACTGAGATAGCGGTAGCAGGTGGTCGTTGGAGTGCGGCTGTCTCGTATCAGATCCCTGATCAGTTAGGCGTGTCACCTCAGGATACGAACTTCTTTGGTGTCAGGTAGGGTCGTTCAGTTACGCGAACTGGAGCCGAGGTGCCGGAGTGGTGCATGAGGTGAAGTCTTGAGTTCGGACAGGGGCATGCGGGATTTCTAAGGAAAGCTCAGGTTCTACCTCCTGGGAAGCATGGGTTCTCTTTGGGGGGCTCGGGGCCTCTCCTTGGTGAGCTCGGGCCTCTTCTTGGGCTAAGGCTATGTTGCTGTGCCGAGTTGACGCTCCTGCCAGGTCATACCCGGTTGCCTCCACGTGTCGCGCGGCCAAGGGGTCGGGTGAAATCTCCCTCCATCAATTGCCCCCCACTCCCCGTGCGCGGGGTCCTGACCCGACGTGGGGATTTTATGGGATGACGGGTGGATTTGCCTCGTGGTGCGCTTCGTCCAGCTCGGTGATCCTCCGGTCTGACCCGCCTATGCCTTTGGCTCGATCAGGGTTAGCTCGGCTCGACCAAGGGTCAATCCGGGTCGCGTACAGCTCACGCGCGGACGTCAAACGATTATTAGCTTTCGGACGTAAAAAATTCACGCTAAACTAATTTCACCTCGGGGGTCGTGCAGCTGGTTTTCCTGAGAGCCGTTGGATGGTTTTGATCTTGGCCATTGATGCACGGGTATAGCGGCTATAAATAGTGGGGATCCTGGTCAATTTTCCCTCGCCATAGCTTTTAGCACTTGTTCTTTTGAGCTCGCGTCACTTTTCCTAGTCCGGTAGCTTTTCCCTAGTGAGTCCCCTTAGCTTTTCTTTCAGTTCCTTTCCTTTCAATGTCTAGCTCAGGTAGCTTAGATTGTCTTCTAGGAGAGCCTGAGGTGGGGACCTCGGCTCAAGCTGCTTCTTTCGACAGCCTTCTGGATGAGCCGGAGGTCGGGCCTTAAGTTCGGGTCACCTCAGGCAACCTGGCATCCACTTCTCGTCGAGCTCGGATGCCAAATAAGTTTGGACCTTCCACTATGACGTCTGAGAGACTTTGGTCTCTTGTTCCTCATTTCAATCTGCCCGGGGAGTACACCTATAGTTTACCTACGGGCGACTTCCCTTGGGAGCATGGTCCAGATGAGATTGTGATTTTCCGGGAGAAGCTCGTCGCCGACTGCGCCTTCCTCTTCATTCCCTTATCGTCAAGGTCTTGAATCACTTCGGCGTCATCGTTGGTCAACTCCACCCGAACTCCATCCGCAACGTTGTTGGGACCATCTCCCTCTGTTGTGAATATGTCCTCCCACTAGACTTAGAAATTTTCTCCGCCCTCCTCATGATTAAGAAGCATGCGAGCTTCCTCCCCAAGCACAGGCGGGCTATTACTTGTCCCCCCGCCCGAGGTTTAAACTTCTACACGAGCTTCCAAATAAGGTCCCAGTGTGGAAGCGAGACTACTTTGTGGTCCGTAGTGCTACGGGGTGGCCGTAGCCACGAAGTTCCTTCTGATGTCTTGGGCGAGGGAGGTGTGCCTCCGAAGTGATATGTGCCGAGCCTGCGAGCTCGTTTTTTCTTTTTTTCTTTGCATTAAATCGATTGTAAATGAAACATTGGTAATGAAATACCCTTTTTGGTTAAGTGTTGAGCACTGTCTTTCTTTCTTTTTGCCGAAGTGGCTATGTTGCCAAACTGTTAGAATTAGGTCCCCAGCGCGAGGGGGTTTCTCGAGGCGAGTTAACATAGTAAGGCTATACGCCCGATCTGTTCTCCGCCTGGGTCAAAGTTGATATCGGTTATCTTTAACAGGCCCGACTCGAAGCGGGCTATGCACCTTGGGCTTCGTACCCGTGCTGCCTGCTCTTTCGGCACTAACACTTGGTTTGTGTTGATGAGGTGTCAAGGTCATCATTAGCTCGGCGCCGAAGAGGCGAATAGGTCTTACGGTGTCGAGGTCCTTGTTAGCTCGGCATTTTGGCCCTTAGGCTCTAGGAGCGACTCATAGTCCACTCAGTTCGGTAATTTACAGGTAATATCGCCTTAAGTTGACGATATTCCATGCCCGGGGTATTTGTTTACACTCTAGGGTTTTGAGCTCGTACGCTCCTCCGAGTGCTCTCTTTACTCGGTAGGGTCCTTCCCAGTTCGGTCCGAGTTTGCCAACGTTGGGCTCAAGTACCATGACCTTGCGGAGAACCAGGTCGCCGACCCGGAAGTTTCGCTTCTTGACTCTGGCATTGTAGTACCGAGCTACCCTTTACTGGTACGCTGCGGTCCTGATGTAGGCAAGGTCCCTCACCTCATCGAGTAGGTCGAGGTTGGTACGTAGCTCGTGTTCATTGGTCTTGTCACCTTACGCTTCCAGTCGTAATGAGGGGATTTCGATTTCGGCTGGGATGACTGCCTCCGTGCCGTAGGTGAGGTTGAAGGGAGTTACTCCGGTGGCGGTCTTCTCTGTAGTTCGGTAGGCCCATAGGACGCTGGGTAGCTCATCCGCTCATAGTCTTTTAGCTCGATCTAGCCTGGCCTTCAGTCCGCGGAGAATAACTCTATTCGTGACTTCTGCTTGACCGTTTGCTTGCGGGTGCGCAATCGTCGTGAAGTTCTTTCGAATCCCCATGTCTTGGCACCATTCCTGGAATTTGATATCCTCGAACTGCTTGCCATTGTCGAAAATCAGTACCTGAGGTAACCCGAAGCGGCACACTATGTTCTTCCAAAAGAAGTTCTGGACGTTTCGAGTTGTGATTGTCACGAGAGGTTCAACTTCTACCCACTCTGTGAAGTAATCTACTGCCACTACTAGGAACTTCCTTCCACCTGTTGCTGGCGGGAATGGCCCAAGTAGGTCGATGCCCCATTGCGCAAAGGGCCATGGACTGGTGAGATACTTGAGATCAACGGTGGGCTGATGGTGGATATTGGCATGCTTCTGGCACTTATCGCATTTTCTAACTAATTCAACAACGTCTGCTTTCAATGTTGGCCAATAGTACCCTTGTCGTAGTGCTTTTTGAGCGAGGGCCCTGCCCCTCAGGTGTCTTCCGTACAGGCCCTCATGAATGTCGTGGAGTACAAGCTCGGCTTCGGGAGGCCGCAAGTAGCGCAGGTAGGGGAGCGTGTAGGATCTTCGGTACAACCGTCCGTCTATTATGACGTATTTGGTTGCCTGGCGCTCTACCCTCCTGGCGTCATTGTGGTCTGCGGGGAGGGTCCCATGTAGCAGGAAGCTCGCGAGCGGATCGATCCAGCTTTGCTCTACTTGGACGACAGGAGCTACCTCCTCTGCCCCCCCCCCCCCCCGAGAATGCTAGGCCGAGGTAAATCTTCTATGTACACAGTCCTCATGGCGTTATCACTGGTGCTGGCTAACCGGGACAGGGCATCGGCCTCAACATTCTCCGACCTCGGGATTTGCTTGATGAAGTGTGACTGGAAGTTAAGCAGAGCCTCCATTACTTTGGCTAAGTAGGCGATCATAGTCGGTTCGTGGGCTTCGTATTCGCCTATAACCTTATTGACCACGAGCTGGGAGTCGCTGCAGATGACGATGTGTCTAGCTCTTACTTGTTGGGTCAGGGCTAGCCCAGCTATCAACGCTTCATACTCCACCTCGTTGTTGGATGTCGCGAACTCGAAGCGTAGTGCGTACTCCAGTTTTGTGCCACTCGGACCGTGCATAACTATTCCGGCTTCGCTGCCCTGCTAATTCGAGGAGTCATTTACGTGAAGGATCCAGGGCTCTTCATCCTAGTTCGCGCTTGGCCTGACCAGGAGAGATACCGGACTGGGTGCAACCTCACGGTGCTCGGACTCAACCGGCCTGGGAGCACCGAGCTCGTCAAACGCGAGCTGGAAACCTGGGGTCCATTCGAACCCTTTGCTTTTCATTGCCTTGAAGAAAGGCAGGCAGCGATCTGCCGACTTGGACATAAAATGACTCATAGCGGCTATTCTGCCGTTCAACCTCTGAATCTCTTTTACTTTTCGGGGTGGTCTCATATCTAGGATGGCCTTTATTTTGTCCAAGTTGGCCTCAATACCGCGCCGGTTGACGATGTACCCTAGGAATTTACCCGAGGTGGCACCGAAAACACACTTGTTTGGGTTTAGCTTCATGTTAAATTGGCGCAGAACTTGAAAGACAAAATGCAAATCTTGTATTAACTCATGTGAAAATTGGGTTTTGACGACCATGTCGTCTACATAAAATTCTATCTTAGTGCCAATTAAGGGTTTAAATAGCTTATTCACAAGCCTTTGAAATGTTGCCCCAGCATTTTTCAGTCTGAAGGGCATAACCTTGTAGCAGTACAGGCCAAACTCGGTTATGAAGGCGGTCTTTTCCACGTCGACCGGGTCCATCCTAATCTGATTGTAGCCTGAGTAGGAATCCAGGAAGCTTAGCAACTCGTGCCCCGAGGTCGCGTTCAGTAGGCGGTCGCTCTTGGAGAGGGGGAAGCAATCTTTCGGGCAAGCTCGGTTTAGGTTGGTGTAGTCGACGCACATGCGCCACTTGCCATTAGCCTTTTTCACCAGAACGGGGTTGGCCACCCAGCTCAGGTAATGAACTTCCCTTATGAAGTCTGCTGTGAGGAGCTTCCCGACCTCATCGATGACTGCTTTCCATCGCTCTGGGGCTAGGTTGCGTTTCTTTTGTCTAATTGGCCTAACTACAGGGTCAGTATTGAGTTTGTGAGTTATGAGGTTAGGGTCTATGCCGGGCATTTCTGCCGCGGACCAAGCAAAAACATCTAAGTTATTGAGTAAGAAGCGTACCAGTTCGGATCGCAAGGGCTCCTCCAGTGAGGCGCTGATCTAAAGTGCTTGTGCTGGGTTCTCTGCCGAGACAAGGATGAGAACGGTCTCCTCCGTGGGCGTAGCTCGCTCCTCGTTCTGTTCCACAGGTCGCTCCAGCTCGAGGTCGATGGCCACGTTGGCTTTTCCCTTGAGGGTGGCGATGTAGCATTTGCGGGACTCAATCTGGTCGCCCCACACTACCCCTATGCCGAAGTCCGTAGGGTAACTTCATGGCCAAATAGTTGGTGGACACCACAACCCCTAAAGCATGGGTGATCGGCCGACCTACTATGGCATTGTATGGGGAGGGGGTCGCAACCACCAAGAAGTCGTGTTTGAGCCTCACTATGCTTGGCCACGTGCCGACTTCAACAGGTATTGTAACCCTTCCCAGGGGCTTGACTTCCTCTCCGCTGAATCCGACCAGCGGGGTGTTCGCGGGCTTCAAGTCACTCTCTTGGAACTGGAGTTGGTCGAAATCCGCTTTGAAAAGGATGTCTGTCGAGCTGCTTGAATCCACGAGGACGTGCCTGACTTCAAAATCATTGATCTTTACCTTTATGACGAGCGCGTCATCGTGGGGGTAGTGAACTTCACGCGTGTCGTCCTCGGTGAAGAGTATGGAGTCTTCTGCCCTTGGCCGCTTCGGGGGATTCTACTCTTCTCTGGCGGCCTTCATGGGTTGATGCCCGAGCTGCGGCCGAGGTGCAACCCGCTACAATCGACCCTCCGACGATTACATGGACCATTCCCCGAACTGGTCTCTCCTCCGGGGGTTGCTTCTGTGACTACTCTGCTGGCCTGTTGCTGGACTCGGGAGCATCCCTACTGTGCTCCCCCTGCCGACCTACTTTATTATTATTATTCTGTACAAAATTCCTTGGGTATCCGCGACGAATGAGTTCCTCTATCTTGTCGCGGAGATTCTTACAGTGCTTGGTACTATGACCGTGGTCTCTGTGAAAGCTACATTATAAATTTTTATTCCTTTCATTCGGGTTCCCTCTCAGACGGGGTGGCCACTTTATGTATGGGGCGTCCTTGATCGCCATCAGGATCTCAGCCCGCTTCGCGTTCAAGGGTGTGTAGTCTGCCCGATCTACCGCGGGAGCTTGGAATGGCTGACTTGGCTTCGCCCCCTAAGCTGAGTCTTTCTTCCTCCTGTCCTCTTGGTTGGAAGGTTTGCTTTCCCTCTTTCTTTTTTCGAACTCACCCTCAGCTCTTTGATTGATCTCCTCCTCCGTTCTTATGAACCTGTCCGCGAGCTTGAGAAACTCAGCTATGGTTGCGGGTTGGTTGACCACCATGTGCCATTTGAATTCCTTGTGTGTCACACCCTTCTTGGCCGCTGCAAGCTATACTACGGGGTCTAGGCGTGGTATCTGTAAGCATGCGTCGTTGAATCACTTGATATAGCTTCAAATGGTCTCCCCTTCCTTTTGGACTATACCAAGGAGGCTCTCTTTAGTTCGGGGGCATCGCTTGCTGGTGACGAAGTGCGCGGTGAAGACCTGCACGAACTGGGCCCAACTTCTTATCGATCCGGGGGCCAAGTTCCTATCCACTCCTCTGAAGGTGGTAGTGAAGGCCACACACATGCAGGACTCGCTGGCCCTCGCCAGGTGCATCTGGGGCTGGAAAGCATCAACATGGTCACTCGGGTCAAAGGAACCATCGTATTTGTCTAGCGGGGGGAGTTTGAAATCCTTGGGCATAGGAATGGCGAGGAGTTCCGATGACAGGGGGGAAGGGATTGACAGGATAGGAGTAACCTTTATCTCATCCGAACTCCCTTCCTCTTTACCTCTGAGCTCGGGTAAGACGCGGGTAGTAGTTCGGCGGGCTCGTCGACGCCTCCACTGCTGCTTAGAAGGTCCGGTGTTAGCGCTGCTTGCTTCGGTGTTGCCAAGCTCAATGGGCCCGGGCTGTTGGTGGTGGTTCGTGGCTAGGGCGCCGAACTGGTTTTCCGTGAGCGAGAGCCCGAACTGAGAGCGCCGAGGTGATGCTAACTTGATAGGCCGGGAGGTCCCCGATCCGCCAACATGCTGCGAAGTGGGGGTAGTCAGTCTCTCCCTCCTGACAGGGGATGAGGCTTGGCTCTTGAAGGGGTTCTGAGCCTGGGAAGTTTCTCCTCGGTGAGGACGCCCACCCTGAGGAGAGGGCTTGATTTGCTTGGCAGCGGGGTGCCGAGGTGGAAGCTGCGGCTGGCTCTAAGGCAGTTGGGGGAACTGCTGTTGGTAGTGGTACTGAGAGACGCGATGTAGTACTTGCTGCTGGTAGAGTTGGTGTTGCTGAAGCTGCTGCATTTGGGCTTGCATGGCCCGCATGCACTGCATCAAATCATCGCCAGAGGGACAATGGTTGGTTCAGCGAAAGTTGTCTCAACAGAGGGGGGGAATGGGAACATTCACAGGCGCCACTGTCCGTGGTACATCCAGGCCAGGGATTCCGTCCACCGAGAGGGGGATGGTGAACTGCCCGATGCAGACAGTTGGGAGCTGAGGGTGTTCCCCGACGGCATTCAGGTCGGCATTATGTCTATCACTGCCGGATGAAGCCATGAATGCTAAGTTTTCTTTCTTTAGGAAAGAGCTAGAGGTTGGGGGAGGCTTTTTAAAGCATTTTACCACATATGGTGCCAAATGATGATACACGATCCAGTCGGTCCTAGTTGCCGGTAATCTTGCCTCTGACGGAGTGGGAGATGCCTGAAACAGGGAGGAAAAAAAAGATTCCCGAGGGAGGAACCCGATGGGCATGCTTCGACGCTCAAGTTATCACTCTTGAGAGAGCAAGGAAGATGAGAAATTCTCTTAGACCAGAAGGTGCAAAGTATCACTTACCTTTACTCTGGGGGAATAGGGCCTTTTATAACCGCCCTGGTGCACTCACTCCCAAGCCTCTACCAGATCAGGTGTAACCGCCTCTACAGGGGCAGACATAACCGCCATTGTCTTCTCTGTCGGAACCGTCTCTGCAACGATTGAGATGGCGGTAGCAGGTGGCCGTTGGTGTGCGGCTGTCATGTGTCAGATCCCTGATCAGTCAGGTGCGTCGCCTCAGGATACGGACTTCTTTGGTGTCAGGTACGGTCGTTCAATCACGCAACCTAGAGCCGAGGTGTCGGAGTGGTGCATGAGGTGAAGTCTTGAGTTCGGATAGGGGCGTGGCCTAGACTGACCCGAGGTGGGTCAGTCCGGGTTTTGCCTTTCGTGGTGTTCCTTGTAGGGCTCGGGATTTCTAAGGAAAGCTCGGGTTCTACTTCCTAGGAAGCACGGGTTCTCTTTGGGGAGCTCGGGGCCTATTCTTGGTGAGCTCGGGCCTCTTCTTGGGCTAAGGCTATGTCACTGTGCCGAGTTGACGCTCCTGCCAGGTCATACCTGGTTGCTTCCACGTGTCGCGCGACCAAGGGGTCGGGTCAAATCTCCCTCCATCAGGTTCCATACCCAGAAGAAGGAAAAGTAGTAAGAGCATTTCTTATAGTAACTGATTCTTCTCATGTCTTTTAGGGGGTGTTCATTTTTCAGATTTTGAGAGGGGATAAGTTGGTCATTGAGATTTTAGTTTCTATTAACCTAGAATACTATGTTCTTTTTTTAGATTTATGTGGGGATCAGGAAAGTTTATTTTCCTAGGTATCACTTATCCGGGTAAATAGTACCCATCTCCTAGGTGGGTAAATAACTTTCCCACCTAGGGAGAAAGTTGCCAATACTTGAATGAGACAAAAATGCCCCTTTTAATAATAGATTTTTATGGCTAAAATGGTCATTGCCTTATTTTCATGAGAAATAAAAGAACATGGGTAAATGCACTTACCCGGATAAATGTTTCTCAGGAAAAACTTATCCAAGTAACTGCATTTACCTAAATAAGCAACTTACCGAAAAGCGAATGAGGCCTTAATCCCACACTGGTTATTTGGTATATCTGAAACTCTATGACTTGGATTTGTGTTTTCTCATGGAACCCCTTTAAAACAGCAGAAATTCTAATTAGTATGGAATAGTAAAACAATACAAAAATCATATTGGCAACCATTGTAGCAACTGAAAGCAATCTTTGTGTAGGACTAAGAAGACATCCTCCTCCCCAAAGATGAAAAATGGCCATTCCTCCTCCAGTTCCCAATCGGCTATTTCGGCATCTGTCTTGGCCTGAGCAGTCAAGCAATCCTGTGATGCAACTTGACAACAAGCCCAACTACAAAAATCCTTCACATTACTCCACTCATCAACCTCTTCCTTTGGCTCTCTAGCTCTTGGCCCTTGTTGTTCGGAGGGAATACTTCCAGTTCAAACCGTGTCAATTTCTTTTTCGCCCCTTGGATTGTATGCATGTTTCTTGCCATTGGGGCACCACCTGGATTAGCACATGGAAAATTGCACCCGTCCTTATGGTGTGCCTTCACACACTTCCCTGGATTGGGTTTAGATCAAGTTGTTGATTATGCTGTAGTTCGTTCATAGATTCATAGTCCGTAACCGGTAGTCTATCATTCCACAAGCCCGAAAAAAATTTGGTTGAAATCAGGTGGAACGACAATATTGTTTACTGGAATCAAGATGTAAACAAAATGAATTTTGTTTAAATTGGTTTATTTGAAAGTAACGAATAAAAAAAAAATGTCCAAAATTAACTGAGGACTGTTATCACAGAAATCTATTAGAGACTGACTTTGACACAACCCCTAAAATTAAGGGTACTGATAGGGAATTCTCCCTTATAGCTGAGTTTAAAATAAGTATAAATATAAATTTATAGAGTGCAACCTTATATTTTTGTATTATTTTGCATGTATTATATTTACATTTATACTCTTTCCAAACGGATTCTTAGATACAGAAAATATTCGGTACAGAAGAAGATGTGCATAAACGAACGAGGGACGTGGCTATTCTCTATTGGATTGTATAGAAAATCATTTGGCCTTTTGGTACCGGTGCCTCAATTGCCTCTGTATTTGTGCTTTTTATTTAGGATACTGTAGCGGTGAATAGAAATGAACATCAGTCATCAGATGCTGCAGTCTCCAAGAACTCTGCCAGTCATGAAGAGGCAGAGACCTGCAACGACATCTCCGGTACTCACTAATAAACCATGCACTCCATCAACACCTCCAATCCCAAAAGTCACCCCAAAGACCCACCAGAGCAAGAACCCCACCTCCATTACATCTTCAATCAAGAAAGCCAAAAGACGCCTCACCCCAACCTTCAACGATCCCAAATCCAAAGAAACCCTACCACCCACAGCAGAGGCCCCAAGAACATCTCTAAAATGGGAGACCCTCAACCTGGGAAGATCAGAGCTTTTCTTGCCCCTCACATTCCCCACTGGTCAGACCTTCCGATGGAAGCAAACAGGCCCTTCTCAGTACACAGGCGTTGTCAAGTCCCACCTCTTCTCCCTCAAGCAGCTCGACGACGGCAATGGTGATGTCGCCTACTTCCTTCATCGGACCACAACCGGTGAAGCCGACGCCAGAGCCGCTCTCCTTGATTATCTCAACATGGGAATCTCGCTTGGGGACATGTGGGCGTCGTTCTCGGCTTCTGATACCAGGTTTGCCGATTTGGCGCCACATCTGGGTGGTGCTCGTGTTCTCAGGCAAGACCCTGTTGAGTGTCTCTTTCAGTTCCTCTGTTCTTCTAATAACAATATTGGGAGAATTACCCGGATGGTGGATTTCATTTCTTCTCTAGGCAGTTATCTGGGAACTGTTGAAGGATTCGATTTCCATGAATTTCCGTCTTTGGAGCGGTTGTCGCTTGTGTCAGAGGCGGAGCTTCGAGAGGCTGGTTTTGGTTACAGGTTAGTTACCTTCTAATTGTTTATTCATCGGTTTCACTAGAGTTGTTCCTTAATTAGCATTTCTTTCTCTTAGCAAACTACTTCTGTTGATTAATTAGTACCTTGCATTGTGCATTTGCATCAATGATTGTGCTGTTATGAACTGAACTAATTGGTTAATTGCAATATGGGTCAAATATTTCCGTCTTTTATTTGTGTCTCCGATGATTTGTTCTCTTGTCCCTAATGCTGTAAGACGTATTAAGGAAGATAAGGACATTAATCGTAGACTCATAGTACTTGAACAAGAAGTGAAACAAACTTTAGTAGATTTTGTCCTGCAGCACTGTTGGTTAGAGTTTGATGTGCAATAAGTTTCAGATGGGAGATGCTTCAGTGTGGGCAATGTTGCTTAACAAAATAAAAGACAATCACCTGTTTATCAATAGGCTTACTCAGCTATTATTTTTCTATTTTGATCATTTTGCTTTGTAAATTTCTTGATTCTTGATCTCTGTCAGATGAATTTTACCCTTCTATCATAAAAGGAAAAATGCTAAGGATTGTTACTTGAACATGCTGATTCTGAGCAGTGGAAAAATGTTTATTCCAAGATTAAGGCCTGAAGCTTCTATTGAAGTTTGTATAATCTTGTCCCACCAATTGCAGGTACAAGTACTTGAGATCTACTCATTTTTTATTTTATTAGCAGCTATATTGCCTTGGGGGAAAAACAGTTGTCAAGGACCTTGGGTGACTCCGGGTGCTGACTCTAAGGCAAGTGCCCAGGCAACGCTTAAGTGCCTAGACAATGCCTGGGTGCCTGGGGAAATGTATTATTTAAGCAGCCAAATAGAAATAATACACTTATGTGCATCATCAAAGACTTTCAATGCTACAATTAACAGATAAATAGGTCTAAGAATTAAAAAGGTATGACAGTTATTAGCATTATACAACGAACAACAAATAGAGCAGTGCCAAAAGTAAATACATGGATCACATTGAAAATATGAAATACTATCAGCTTAACAATTAAGAGATATTAGAACACAAAACTTAGGAAAGCAACCCTTAACTTGCAAAAAATATTCAGTGAGCATAAGAAATCGATTAAAAAAATATTCAGTGAGCATCAAATGAGAAAGGAATGCATGCAAAGAAATCTGAAAAGAAGAAAATCAAGATCTAGAAAAGAAAGGTTTCTCCTCTTCAATTAAAAAAAGACTCCTGGTTTAAAATTAGAATGAGTAGAAAAGAAAAGGAGATGGAGAGATCATAGTTGTCAACCTGTCTATGCGATTGTGGGGCGCCTAGGCATTGTGTAGGTGATAAAAGTTTTATAAACCTAAAAACTAACTTTTGGTTAGTTCCTTAGTTTTAAATACCAATCAGCATGAATATTTATTCAAAAATAGCAGTTCTCTTTATTAGGAGCATTAATTTCTTCTCAAACATGGCAATTCCTCATATCTAAAAGAATATAGTATTCTTAAATATATTAATTTTAACATTTAAAGAATACTAATATGATGAGTATTCAATTGAGCAATTTAATATCAAATTAGTAACTAAAGAAGGCTATCATTTTATATCATCAAATTTAAGATAGAGAGTAAGGAAATGAGAAAGAAGTAAAGAACGAGGGTAGAGTCACTGTTTTGTTTACTATAGGAGAGAGAATAGAACAGGCAAAGGAAAATGAAGCCTCCATATCCATATCTTTTTTCTTTGTTTTGGTTTTTTGATAAATCATATCTTCTTTTTTTTTTATCAGTAAAGAATGAGGGTAGAGTCACTGTTTTATTTACTATAGGGTCAAATGCTGGTCAATGAGTCCATGTCACAAAGGTCTTTCACTGCTTGAAAGAAGGGCTCTTTGGGGTTGGTCACCTTACAAAAGAAAGGGGGTGAAGGATAGGTTGAAACTTCAGAGCAGCACAATGAACAATCCTGGTGTAGACTCGTCGAGGAAAGGAGAAAATGGGGGCAAATTCAGATGTTAGTCTTGAAAGGAATGATAATACTGTCTCTGTATGATTCATCTCTTTGACTTCTTCTGCTGGCTTTATCTTTACCATTATTTAATGATCCATGTTGTTGACACAGGGCCAAGTATATAGTTGGTACAGTTAAGGCTTTGCAATCCAAACCTGGTGGAGGTACAGAATGGCTTTCATCTCTTCGTGAATTGGATCTTGATGAGGTGGTTGATGCTCTATCTACTTTACCTGGAATTGGACCAAAAGTTGCAGCTTGCATTGCTCTCTTCTCTCTAGACCAACACCATGCCATCCCTGTTGATACACATGTGTGGCAGGTTTGCTCTTTCATTTGTCCTTTATTATAAATAGATGATTAAAAGGTGGAGAGGGGGGTGGGCATGTCCCTATATGTCATCACTAGAAAACTTCTAATATGCCTATTTGTTGAATGAACCAAAACCATAAATGCCCGACACTTCTTTGACAAGGTTTGGCTTCCTTGGGTTTCTTTTCTTTGTGGGTGGGTAATAGAGTTTTGCATGTGTGTGCTTTGGTCAGTTTCAACTTTCAAGATCCATGGTTATAAAACTTGGGCTGTTTTTGGATTGGGGTGGAAACCAGAAAGCAAATTTACTACTTTCCAGAACCTTTGAAATCCAGAAAGCAGTGGACTATTAACTTTGTTTTCCCTCATTTCAGTGGAAAACGAAATCTTTAAGAGGGGTTATAGAGAGGGATGAAGTTCAAGCAGGGCTTGAGTTGGAAGACATTGGTCTCAAGGTTGTCAGTGAAGCAGTAGAGACAAATGTTGAGGAGGATGAGAAGAAAAGAAAGTCATTATCAATAGTCTATAAAAGGAAACAAAAATATAGAACCAGACTTTTGCAAGATGATGTGGAATTAGGTGATGAGGGTGGAGCAACGTTGGCTATAGAGAAGGAAGAAATAGTAATAGATGAGACTCACAAAGTTGAGAAAATTGTGGATATGGAAAAGGTGATAAACACAGAGGTGAAGATCAGTGAAACTTTGGGCTTATTCTTCTTTGGGGGGGGGATTTTGCAAAGGAAGCTTTCAAGAAGGTGGAAGAAGAATCTAGAATCCAGTCGAAAGAGAAGGACAAGGGGATATTAATATTAGATGCTGAGACGGCTAGTTCTGGTTTTGGGAGAACTGAGGAGATTGGAAGTCTGAAGATTGTCGGAGACTTCGGGGAGGGGAAGTTTAGGAGAGATGGCTTGAGTGCTGCTTAATTTTTTTAAAAAGAATGCAATATTTGAATTAGAAAGAATCAATGCTAAAAGGGAGGTTTTACGAAGATGGAGAAAAGTCCTAATGCAGTAAGAAGATTTAGAAGATAGAAAACCAATCAAAAGATTGATGCAAGTTTCAAAAGCTTTTGCCAGGTTAAAGTTGGTAGTATTTGGAGTGGGATTAAAGAAGGTGAAGAAGATAAAGAAAGTCTCTCAGATGAGAAATGAGAGATTTAGTTTAGACAATGGACACAACGAGAAAATGGATAAAGCTTGAGTTTGAGTATTTCATCAAATGGTTGGTTGGGTTTAGGGTGTTTTTCTTTTGTGTTTTTTTTTGCACGGGTTGGAGGTAGGGGTAGATTCGAGTCAAGTCGAGCCAAGCCGATTACTTGGCTATTCAAGCTCGACTCGCCAATACTTTGAGATAAATATTTCGTCATCATTGAATGACCTGAACTTGGAAGACAAGACCGTCATCACCATCTCTTCCATTCACCACACGATTTGCAACTTTGCATTGACTATCTGCCTCTCCCTCTCCATCTCTCTAGCCCTCTTTTCCTACATCGTTGTTGAACCATTTAGTCCTTCCTCTCAAACCCTATTCCCTTACCAGTCACCTCTCCAGACTCTAACTATCCATTTGTCATTGTTCAATGGCCCGAACCCTGAAGCCAATGCCACCATTGATGTCTCTTCCATTCATTGCACAATCTACAACTCTGTATCAGCTCTCTACCTCTCCCTCTCTTTAGACCTCCTTGTTGAACTCAGAATTTAAGATATAGAGACAAGACTCTAGCTCAATTTGAGGTAACATCTAAGCTACTACTTTTATTTGGTTTCCGTTTTTTGTTTCTTTTTGCTGCAAATTAAGATGAATCATAGCCAATTTGTGATAGAACAACGAGAATTCTTTGGCTAGGATTAGCAAGGGTAGAACCCTTGTTCCTACTAGGCAAAGTCGTAAGAGCCCAAGTTGAGTGATTGAAGGGCAACAGATTGTTGACTAGCTTCAAGGATATCAAAACCCATGGCTAGATTATTAAGATCCTTATCTAAGTCTAACAATAATACTATGACCTCTTTGAACTCCACAAGTAAAACCATGTCAATAAAAAACATCGAAGAAGTTAGTTTTGAAAATTTAGAAAGATCACTACAGAATTGGTCAATTCCTAAGATGCCTAGAGAAGTGTATAGGACCGGTTCCTTCAGCTTAAAAGTTGATTATAATGTCAAAATGGTAGAAAGGACCGTAGCAATCAGTGAAGGACATTAATACTTCTATCCCCTAGACCCACAAACCTTGAGAAGGTATACGGGAAAGAGAGATTGCAATTTCTCATACACCTTGGATTGTTGCAAGTATCGGTGAAGCCCTTAACAAGGCTAGGGCTAAATGCTACTATGCTGGTGTGTGTAAAAGACATTCGCCATATTAACTTCAAAGATGCAACTATCGGAATAGAAGGAAGCTTGAGTGATGGCCTGGGATGTTTTAATTCATTCCCTAACTTTTTAGTATCCCTAACCGACCATGGCGTATGTACAACCTTAATCTTAAGAGTGCGAACCCAAGGTTTTAACATGAAGCCTGGATCAGAGAATATAGCTTTAATGTATAGGATGTATTTCAAAGTAATGAACATAGTTTGCCTTAACACTCAGTACAAGTGTAAAAAAAGGAGTAACCATTCTGGTTCAAACAAACATAAAATATAATGTTACTGTACCAAAGCTGATCATGTGGAAGGGTGTAGTATTACCAGAAAAAATGGACACTAAATTCAGAAGAAAATCTAACCCCTGTAAAGTCTACAGAATTAGAATCCATAATCCAAGAAAATGATGGAACATTAGAACTAAGGTTTAAACCAAACTATGACCCACCAAGAACTTCCTATAGCTGTGGAAGTAGGACATCACAAAAAATTAGACAGGTTCCTTTTTAATGAACTTTGGGAATCCCATGTAGTAAACTTGGTGTCGAGAGCTTTACCTAGAGTCACCTTGGATCACTTCCTTAGTAAGTTAGGCTTAGAAACCTTAACAAATGGCCCTACCCGTTTAGATTTGAAAACATGTGGCTTACACATCCAAACTTTGTGAGAAATGCAGAGGTGTGGTGAAAGGAGGAGTGGAATGGAAAGGGGTGTGATTTCACAAAAAATTAAAGAGATTGAGAGAGAGAATTAAGAAATGGAATAGGGAGCAGTTCGGAAGAGTAGAGGATCACTTTCTTGTCTAAATTAGAGGAGCTAGATGAGAAAAAAGCTTAGGGGATTCTAGTTACGGAGGAAAGAGCTTTAAGATGTAGGGTTAAGAAAGAGATGGAAGAAGTGCTTTTAAGGGAAGAGATTTGTTGGAGACAAAAATCCAGATGCAAGTGAATTAAAGAAGGGGATGGTAATACAAAATTCTTTCATGCTCTAGCAAATGGGAGGAGGAACAATTATGTGGCCAACTTAGAGATAGGAAGGTAGGAGATAACCAATCAGGAGGAAATTGCTATGATCTTTTTGGACCATTACAAATCAATTTTTAGGAGGCCTTTGAATGAAAGAACAAGTTTGGAGGGAATTGAGTGGCCTTGTGTGGAGACTGAGGTAGCAAATTGGTTGGAAAGGAATTTTGAAGAAGAGGAAATTTGGAAGGCAGTTTCTTAATGGATATGTAAAGCCTCCTGACCAGATAGGTTTACAATGGCTTTTTACCAAGATTGTTGGGATATTGTGAAAGATGACTTAGTTGAGGTCTTTAATGAATTTGTAGAATAGCACAGATTTAGCCCAGGGGTGAATGCAATATTTCTAGTTCTTATTCCAAAGTGAACTGATGCTAGTCATCCAAAGGACTTTAGACCAATCAGCCTAGTAACCAGCATTTAGAAGATCTTAGCCAAGGTTCTCTCGTTGAGGGATTAAAATTAGTTCTCCCATCTGCAATCACTCAAAATCAAGGGGCTTTCATTCAAGGGAGGCAGATAGTTGATCAGATTCTAGTTGTTAATGAACGTGTCAAGGATTTGAAAAGATCAAGGAGGAAAGGTTTTGTGTGTAAGATGGACTTGGAGAAAGCTTATGATTTGGTGGATTGGACCTTCCTTATTTAGGTGATGAAAAATTGTGGGTTTGGAGAGATGGTGCAAATGGATTTTAGGTTTTGTTAAGTCTTGCCACTATTCCATTTTGGTTAATGGGACTGTTAGGAGTTCAGCTTCAGTCAGGGCAAACTCTGTTCGGGCAGCCTTTACTGCCTTGCATTGAGAATATCTCCATACTTACATGCTTTATTTCATGGAGAGATATTCCCAATGCAAGGTTGGAAAAGGCTGTTAGAACGGTGTGGGCATGGATTTGCCCTGACTGAAGCCGGTCTCGACTGTTAGAGACTTCTTTCCAGCTTGTTGGGGCTTGAGGCAAGGTGATCCTCTCTCACTCTTTCTTTTCACCCTAGTAGCGGATATGTTTAGCAAAATGATCTTAAAGGCCGATAGGGAGACTATTATTTTTTTTTTGTTAAATAATAGAAACTTTTGTTAATAAAAAGATTAAAAAAGAGGATACAACAAGAGGGGTAAAATCTCTTAACCCTCCCTGAAAGTTTACTTCTTAGTACAAAGCTGCCCAGAAAAGAATAGCTCTTCCCACCCCTTGCTTAGCCAAAGAGTCTGCCAAGGAATTGGCACACCTTTTAGTCCACTGATAGGGAGACTATAATAAAAGGTTGGAAAGTTGGAAGAGAGAGGGTCCTAATCTCCCATCTACAGTTTGTTGATGATATTATAATTTTCTGTGAGGGAGGAGAGCAAAAATTTGGCAAGGAATTTGAAGGATCTGGTGAAGAAGTTTGAACTTCTAATATGAAAGTCAACCTTGATAAGAGTTGCATGGTAGGAACCAACATGGAGGAAGAGAAACTAAACTTTGTTGCAAATATTTTAGTGTGTCCTTTTGCTAGTTGGCCTCTGGCCTACCTAGGACTTCCTCTAGGAGCAAACCCTAAGGAGAGTAGATTCTGGAACCCCATAGTGGAGAAATGTGCAAAGAAATTGGCAGCTTGGAAGAGGAATTATGTATCTTTGGGAGGAAGGATTACTTTGATTAAATCCACACTTGCTAACCTACCAATCTATTTCTTATCAATTTTTAGAGTTCTCCCAAAAAGAAGCAAAGAAAATTGAGAAGATTATGAGGGATTTTTTGTGGGAGCCGGGAGATGGAAGGAAGGATCATTTGGTTAAGTGGGAGGTTGTGTGTAAGAGTCTTCAACAAGGTGGATTGGGTATTGTTAGTGTGGGTAAAAAGAATAGGGCTCTGTTAGGGAAACGACTTTGGAGGTGGCTGGTGGCAAGATATAAATTGACATGAAGTAATAGTTAGCATACATGGAAGGTTGGGAAATGGTTAGGATGCAAGTGTATCTACCAGAGCTACTTTAGCCTTGCCTTGGAAAGCGGTTCATAGCATTTTGCTTCACTTTCTTCGTTTCGTTAGGTATGATGTTTGCTCTAGGACTTTTGTTAAATTCTGGGAGGATATTGGGTTGGTTCTTGTTTGTTAATGGAGCTCTTCCCCTCCTTATACTTGGTTTCTTTGTACAAAAATGGGTGTGTATTATGATTTGTTGCTCCTCCAATACATCCCATGGGACTTTGGTTTTTTTAGAGGGCTTAGGGATAACAAACTTTCTGCTTGTATGGATCTTCTGCAACTCCTTCGGGATGTCTGTTTGGACCCCACTAAACCTGATAAGCATATTTGGGTCCCCAACCCTAAGGGAGTTTCTACCTCCACCTGTCTATAACCCAGTTGCTTTGCTAATCGAAGACCTTGTAGCTGTGCCAATAATTCAGCCTGAGCCTGCAAGGAGTTTCCCATGTCAATTGGCCCCAAAAATAAAGCCAATATCCCATACCAACTGGCCTTGAAAATAAAGCTGATAATCCAAATGCAACTTTATTGTCATTTGGCTTCACTTAGCCTCTTTCTTTAGAGGGTGGGTGGTGGAGTAAAGAATTTTGTGTATGTGTCTGCTTTGGCAAGTTCAATGATCTAAGGTTATAAAGCTTATTGTTGAATGTCATGATTCATGTGTGCATAGTTTCTTTTTTGGCATGATAAAGCTGCATCTTGCCAACTGTTATGCTCAGTGATCCTCATCAAGTTCTCATTTGCAATTGTTCATTTTAATGGGGTTGAGCAAAAGATTGCTACTCGATACCTCATTCCAGAACTTGCAGGTGCACGTCTTACCCCCAAGCTTTGCGGTCGTGTGGCTGAGGCATTTGTGAGCAAATTTGGAAAATATGCTGGCTGGGCACAAACTTTACTTTTCATTGCTGAGTTGCCTTCTCAAAAAGCCTTCCTACCATCAGGGTGCTTGAGTGCCAAGGAAATCAAAGCTGCTAAGGGAGATGGGGATGCAGGTAACAGAAGATTGGTATTTTTGGAAGTTAATAGAACTTCCTAAGTGGAATTGTAAACCTGATATTTTGATTATTCCTCTCTTATGGATTTTTAGTAACTGCTTATTCATTGATTTCTCAAGAGGCTGATTCATAAATATGACTGTGTCTGGACTTGGAGAGGTATGGATGAAAGACTTAACAACAGTTTTGGACTTGTTGAAATTAAATGGATTCAGATTCTTTGTTGAACGTGTTGTACTATGTACTGGTAGAGATTGATTTCCAAGTAGATGGCTCTCTGAGGTATCTTTATTAGCCTCTTTCTTCTGTTCTTTATTTTTGTTTTACCCATTTCTGTTATCTAGTAATGTTCTCTTTTGCTCATCACAGGTAAAATGGAATGATTGACGGCGGTAGTTGGTTTGTCATCAGTGTAAGTGCAGCTTTGTTTCTTTATCCAATAGAGCCACACTTCATTTGTATATATATTTGAGCTCAGATTCTTGTAATTCCAGTATTTCGCCTTTGATAGTAGACCAATTATGAGATCTGTTTATAGTGTTTGGTGGAGTTGCAACAAGGTTACTTATATGAAGTCAAATTGCAACTTATTTGTCAGGCAAGTTAAAAGTAGAATTTGAGTATCGTTAAAGCATATTGCAATCTCTCTAGCACACATACACATGCACATGTACATCAAGCTGATCCTTTTGTCTTACTTGATTGAAAAAAATTCTTTTGTTAGAATGGTTAGTATAAGTTTTTTCATCGGATAAGAGACAAACCCCATTTATAAAGGAATCTGCCCCTTATCATTTCTGGCCCTATGGTTGGTGGTTATGTAATAGCGCTAGGCCTTTGAGGCCAGTGTACATCGCAATTTAAGTTACTTTCTTTCATAGTCAACTTTAGATTTTGTTGTGATATAATAGAAAAATTAGCGGGGACTCGTGTAGTGTACGGGCTTTGTTAAGCAAAAGCTAAACAATATAAATACATAAGAGTATACAATTGTTTTATATTTTAAATTTTTAAATAATTAATAATTATTTATATTTTATATACTATTTTTGCAATATAAAAATAATAATAATTAATTTCAGTTAGGATGGTTCGTCAAACTAATGAAATCGATGAAACTGACCAACCCAACCTAACTTGACTTGAGTTGTCAGTTTTCTAGTATTTTCCTGTTAGCCTTGGTTCAGCAATTTCTCAACCCGATCAAGTTGGGTCAGTTTCGGTTTGGTCATTTGTAAACTGACTAAATATTTTATATTATAAATTTAAATTATTTATTTATTTTTAATAATACTGCTATAAGTTTTTAAATTTAAAAATCATTTTTAAGCATAAATCTTTTGAGTTGATTGTCCAAATTCATACAACCCAAGGTGGCCAATTTTTATTAATGGTCGGTTGGTTTCGGGTAGACCCCCGGGTCGGGTTTTTCCTCTTTATAAGCAGAAAATGATGAGGCCCTAAGCCAAAGCCCGGCCCAACCATTAGGCCTAGATCTTGAGCCCAAGCTTGAATCTTAATCTAGACAAATATTTTATATTATATTAATTATACATTTATTAATAATATATTATATATTTTATAATAGGGCAAATTTATTAAACTACCCCTACTGTTTAGCTAATTGACTAACTATACCCTTATTGTTTATCTATTGTCTTGCACCACCCTACTGTTTCTACCAATTGTCTAAAACCTCCTTTATCGTTAATGCTCCATCATAAACCATTCACATGTGACATCATGTGACTTATATTTTTCAAAAATCCCTAATTTACCTTTTTATGGTAAAAAATGCCTTTTTTCGGTGTTCCCTTTTCTCTTTCCTTTCTCTGCATTTTTTTTCTAGGAGAGAGAAATATCATAGGCACATAGTCAATCAAATTCGAGAAAGATGCATGTGTTCTCTCTCTCTCTCGGATTGTGAACTTGGTTTCAGTTTTATTGGTTTCTGGTATGTGTTTTCATATATCTGATATCTAGGTCATTGCGAAAGGTATGGAATATGATATCCTCTTGTGCCCAAGAAACACTAGAGCTTCGTCTCGGTTTTTAGGTGAATCTTGCAAAGGAGAGAGCAGATGGGTTTTGGTGATGACTTCTGTACATAAGGGTTTTAGAACATTTTTCACAACGCAGCAAGGCCATTTCTGAAAAATTCTCTCAATGTTATTGCTTAAAAAAGAAAAAGAAGACTAGTGATATGATCAGAAAATTGAAACATTGTTGGATCCTATTACACCGGAAGGGTTGAGGTTTCTTGTGATTGTAAGTCGTTGGTGGCCGATGGGAGTGCGAAGTTGCACAAGATGTTGCTTGTGTTCAACCGTGATGGGTTCAGCTTGATGAAGCCACTGATTGTTCTACAAGAGCTTCCATTTCTTGGATTGGTTCGGCTCTGTGCCTGTAACACCATTGTCCTCTTCTTCTCGCTCGGTGTATCCATCTTCGAAAGATCTTCTAGGGCTAGTTTTATCGCTGCTAATCTCAACTGCATCTTCTCGACCTCCACCTCTGCTCTCTCTTCAACACCTTGTTCCACCTCCAGGCTTGCCACCGGTTTAGCAGCATCCTAAAAAACACCAGCCTACACCCAGAAAAAGAAAAAGAAAAAGAAAAAGAAAAAAGTGAAATTAAAAAGAAGAGATTGGAAGCGGGTAAGATTTTCAAGGTCCCTAAGACGGTAAAAGCTGAGATTTGAGGCTTTTGGGGTGGGTGGAAAGGAGATGGGTTTTGCACATAAAAGAAGTAAGAACGTGTAGGAATCGAATTGGGAAGATTGATGGCTGGTTTTCTTCTAGAAGCATAAGGGCAAGGTAGGGGAGACAGGAAAAGGGAGGAGGTCGTCGTCTTTGTTAGTGGGGCAATTGGGTATCAACATTGACCTTTTGTTCCCAAAATACCAATTCTGGTTAATGTTCTCATGACTGACGACAACCACATAAGTGTTTCCATGAACCTCGGGCTGCAACCCATCTCCTTGGCAAGGTCTCCAATCGAGAAGGAATCTGGGTTCATAAGAAGCTCCCCCAGCTCGGTCCTCTGCAAATGGGTTCATTGAAGCAACAAAAGGTCACAGTCCCTCCTCTGTCCTCTTTGCAAATGGGTTGATACGAAGCAACAATGGTCATTGCACAGACCCTCAAATGGGTTCATACGATGTTTCCCCAGCTTGGAACTAGAACCCTTGCCGGTTCCTACTCGCTCCTGTATGGGCCGTTGATAGAGAAGATGCCCCATTTGAGTCACCCGAAGGTCATCTCTTCCATGACCCTTGCTGTTTCTGATGCGCAAGCTTGATCTATCCTCCAAATGGGACTGTTCCAATGAAGATAGAGTAATGATCTGCTTCCTGTCTTCCTGAAATTTAGGTTTTATTTTGAAAATTTGAAGAATAATGAAGGGCAAATTTGACATTTCATTTTTTCTGTTAGCATTTACCCACGATGTCAATTGCTTGAAACGGTAGGGGTGGTGCAAGACAATAGTTAAACAATAAGGGTGTCGATTAGGTAAACAGTAAGGGTAGTATAAGAAATTTGCCTTTTATAATATTCTACATATTATAATATATAATACAATTTTCAATACTAATTTTATTATTATATAATATATATTTTATGTATTATTAATATGTTATATTTTTTACTATATATAATATTATTGGGTCTGGCTTATTTGGGAAAACTCGAGCCCAGCACAAAAAGTAGTGAGCCCCAATGTTTAAAGCTCAAGCATACTTGAGGCCTTAACAATAAAAAGGTCATATCTTATCCACTTGGGTTGTCAAATAAAAAAATAAAAAAGATGGAATTTCAATTGATTGAAACACTTGATACACAATTTTTTTCATATCAAAAGTATTGATACTTTCGAGATAAAAAAAAAAAAAACTTTATTCAATCATCGTCAAAAGAGAATTTGAGAACCCTAAGGCTGTGTTTGGTTTGAAGGAAAAGGTAGGGAAAGGAAGGAAAAGACAGAAGAAAAACCTATACAATGTTTGTAAAGATTTCCTTACCTTTTCCTTCAAACCAAACATAAGTTTAAAAAAAAGGTGTGATAAGGTCAGATCGTTCTACAATACAAATTGAGAGCCCAACTTGTAGCTAAAAAAATTTTGGGGTTTTTATTGATTTCCCCCACTTTGTAAATATAAGTTTTGTATAGTTGGGAACAATGACGTGGGAGGAATTGATCAAAATCAAAGTTTTAGAAACCAACTCAGAAATAAAAGGCTTAAGCCACCGGTTTCTAATAAGTGGTTCAATTGCCCAGGTTGAACGGTTCAAACCATTGATTTAAATATACAATGGCCAAGGGTGTGAGGTGGGAGATTCACGTGTATCCTAAAATATACAATGTATTTTATATCTCAGCGTATTAGCGGTTTACTGACCAATTCAACAGTTTTTACAAAAGAACAGATTAAGGGGAAAATGGAAATAGCTAAGTAATTAGTTTCTCAATTGAGTAATTTGACCAATCAGGTCAATAACGGTTTTAAAACCATGATAAAAAATAGGGATACTGTAGAATTGGTGGGGATTTAGAAAATAAAAATTTGAGGGGGGAAACGAATTCCCAGAAATGTTTTGCTTTTACCTAACAAAGGAATTTTAATCAATTAAAATGTTGTGCAAAGGGTCTTTGTGGAGGTAGTACTGTAGTAGCACATTGGTATCTCTCTTACCACTAAATTTTTGGAATAAAAATGAAATAAGAAGGTTAAATCCCGCTGAAATAAGAAGACTAATTGATAGTGGCTCAATTGGTAAGATCTCCAACTCGTTGTAACAGAGATATGGGATCAAATCCCACTGCCACTAGGGTTGACAGTTGAGAGGGTTGGGGGGATGGGGATGGGCCATTCCGTTGTGAGATCACATCTTTGCCCCACAAGGAGCCACCCCGATGATGATATTATAGGGATTGGTACTATCATTGGGAGATGTTTCCAATACAGGGCAAAGATGTGCTGTGGGGTGTTGTGGGACGGTTCCTTGTGGGGTGGAGATGTGAACTCCCCCGTTGTGCCCTGAAAAAACAAAAAAAGGTTAAATGGATAAAAAGAAACCATAATACTCCCAAGTCCCAAGATGTCAATTGTGCATATGCCAAATGCCGCCTAAGTATTAGTGGGCCTTTAAATATTTGGTGCAGCCAAGACCAGACATGACCATGGCCATAACCAGACTTGGGCTTTGATTGGGCCTTGCTATAAAAACCTATTTAACTCCGGTTTGATCTCTATTACCTATTATAAAAACCATGGTTTTGAAAATTGGACTGGATTGGATGGTTGGATCAAAGAATCAGTTGGGTAATTGGCTCCATTTCATCTTAAAATCGCATTTTGGCAAAAAAACCGTTGATTTGGTCAACAATCTAGTGACTTGGGTGGTCGAATTGTCAATCCGGAATACTTCTTTTGGCTGTTATTTTATTATTTTTATTTTTTTAAGTTAGGATGGGCCATCTATTCGAACCGGATGGTCGGACCATTTGAGTTGGAAACCGATCCCAGAACGATTCCCTATCAGGTCCGGTTTAGTTTTAAAAACCTTGATAAAAACCTAGATAGATGTGAAAAGTTGTGTATGATTCTTTTTTGCAATATACTAGGCCAGTCGTGAAACACAGTGTAGTCTCCATACATGTGGGACCCACTATCAAGCTGATGTAGCATACCATGACAGGTTCAGTATCTTCTAAATGATATGAACACTATTGACTATGTCCTTGTGGGGAGCTCCCTACTTTAGGAATTCACATCTGCGCCCCACAAAGGGCGTCTAACTAGGGGTGGCAACGGGCCGAGCTTTTCATGAGCTACTCGAGCTCGGCTCGTGAAAAGCTCGTCTCAGCTCGGTTTCAATCGAGTTCGAGCTCAAGCCCAATTCAGTGGCTTGATTATTAAATGAGCTGAGCTTGAGCCTACTAGAACTCGGCTCGTGAGTCGGCTCGAATATATATATAATTTTTTTTATATTTTTTATTTTTATAAAATATTTTTTTTTCTCAAAAGCGAGCTCGAGCCTAATACTATTCGACTCGGCTAGAATCCACCCTTACGTCCAACAAAGCCCACAGTCTATCCCAACCGTGTAGTGGGAACATCTCCCACTGACAACTTCAGGAGTGGTTTCCAATGCACGCAGAAATGTGCATGTGGAGCACAGATGTGATCTCCTACTTTATTCGATTAGGAAGCCTATCCCCCTTACCCCTTACTACTAGATCGTGAGGTTAGAACTTCTGAACTGCAACTTGGAACAGCCCAACTAAGGCAAACATCATCTTATTTCAGTCTAAATAGTAAATAGTTTTTAGGCTATGTTTGGATTGATAGAAAATGTGAGAGAAAAAGTTAGGAGAAAATTATCAAGGCTCCGTTTGGAAGGAGTACAAATATAAATATGTACAGTACAAATACATACAAAATAATACAAAGTTTAAGGTTTTGCACTCTACATATTTGTATTTGTGCTCCTTCCAAACTGAGCCTAAAGAATTTAATGAGAACAAAGAGAGCCTTCTTTTTGGGCTTGGTCTAAGCATAGTTTATCTATATTTCATTGTAAAATATTTGTTTTCTGCACCGTTTAATTTGTTTTGATGTAAATGGCAAAAGAATTTTTTTTTCACTATAATAGGGGCAAAAATATGGTTGTGCTTGAATGGGTATGAACTTTTTTCCAAATACAATATCTTTAACTCTTTTCACAATGTCATTTACAAACTAATCAAAGGAGATTGAAAAAAACTTTTTTTTGCTATAAAAAAAGGATGAAAATAATAGCTGAATTATTTTTGTTTTATATTCATTTTAAATAAATTCAAATGAAACCTATACCGATGAGAGATTGGAGTTAAGTGGGTTTGATCATGCGTCTATTGTTTTCCAGAAAGATGGTGGCCATCTTAACAACCAAGTCATAGGCATTAAGATGATAAAGTATGAGTTTGAAACTGTGGACATTTATTGACTAAATGTTTTGTAATTTATTTGTTTTGAAAAATGAGAAAAGCAATAATGAATCCGTTTATTAACGCTTAGGCACCATTAGGCACTACATCAACAAAATAATGAATAAATGCCTATCCGTTGGGGGAAGCGCTAAAATGAAGCTTCCTCCAACGGTAGGCATGCACATAAACCGAAGCCTACTTTTGCAAATCCATATACATATGAATTCACATAATGGGGGAAATGTTGAAGTGGTGCCTATATGACTGTGTTTATTTAATAAATGTGCATGGTTCCAAAGACCCTCAGAATTAGAGGATAAACAACTGGATTTAGGCAAATTCATATCTCTGACAGCTACCCACATAACACTATAGCTTTACATTGAGAACATCTCTTGTGAGGTGTGGGTAGGATTATCTTGATTTAAGCATCTTTGGCATCATTGTGTTGGGTGCCGTTTCTCTGCCATGTCAGCACCACATAGACAATTATACTTTGCCAAACAATAATCTTGTTTGGTTGGACTAATCAAATACAATCTTTTGTAATTTGTACTACATTTTATATTTTATTTCAGGTTATGTGAAAATTATTTTTTTGGAAGAAATACCATTTGGACCTTTATTACTCAAGGGGTGACTAAAGGCACTCTTATAAGGGGAAAATACAAGAACCTCCCTTGAAAATTCTGACTATCATAAAAACCTCCCCTATAGTTTTACTTTAGTAAAAACCTCCTTCTATTTTAAAAAAAAAATCGACAAAAACCTCCCTTCCGTCAATGAATAAGATGGAAAACGTTAAAGAAATGATTTTTTTCAATATACCTATTTTACCCTCTCTCCATAATCCGTTCGAACGCTGTTTATCTTCTTCCTCACACGCACTATGGTAGAATGGCTATACACTCCCCGTTGCATTTCTATACTCCTCCGCCCGAACAACTTAGTAGGGATATTGATTCCACGAGGCCTAATATGAGCTTGAGAAACCCCATTGCACTCCTGTACTCAAGAAGTTTTGCTAGAGGAGACACTGTCAGTACTAGATGCAGTGAGATCGGAGGGAATTGATGACTCGTTTGTTGGCATCCATTGCAAATTGGTCTTGTAAGCCAAAGCAATGGTAAGGAGATCAACAAAAGATTTGAATCGGCAAAGAGAAATGAAGGAATAGAGAGCGGCCTGAAGAACTATGAAAATGGAGAGAGCAAGATCGAACATTGTTACTATCTTCAATTTTTCTTTACGCCTATTCCTTAAGGACTTGTACAAGAAAAGCAACTCATCTGTATGATACAAACTTTGCAAGGGAAAAAAAGGGGATGCAAGGACCCTAGACCAAACTCTCAGAAAAACAAATTTCTGCTAGACAAATCAAAAGATCGAAAAAATTGAAGACCAAGAATGCAGCTTTGTTCTCCTCCCAGAAAAAGAAATCAAATCAAGGTCTTAAAGGACCAGATTCAACTGGAAATAGAATATCGGAATGAAAACAAAAGGAGAGAGTCAGAGAAAGATTGCTGAGAAAAGAATGAACTGTGATTTTAATTTAACAAACCCCCTTGTAATTTTGAAAAAAAAAACCTATAGTTACAAACCTCAGTGGGAGGTTTGTGGAATTGGCATCCATTGCATATTGAACAGTCTTTACAAAGTCGGCAATGCTTGAATCCCGATGTAATCTACCATCAAACGATGCCCTTCTACCTTCATCAATCATTGATTGCTGCAATGCGTGAATCACGATTTTAGATCCAATGAGTTTTTTTGTCAACAGTGTAATCTGAACTTCTTGTTAAAGGATTTGTCATTTTGGTTTTGCTCGGCCAACATTGCTGATCAATGGGTTTTGAGTTCTCCATCTAATCTATTCCTCCAGGACCATTAATCTTCCCTCTCAATGACGTCGTCCCCCTCCACTCTGGTGTAGCCTTTCTCATATTACTCAAATTGGGCGTTGGATCAGCCTTCATCTTACTAATCAGAAGTGAGAACGATTCCCCTTCAAATGAAACTGATAAACTCCGCGTAGAACAACATTTTTGAAGCTACTAAAACTTTCGCAACATTGCTCGTCCTCGTCGAATCAGGCAAGTGGCGTGGTGGGTCGAGGGGTGATTGGACGTCTCCGCTAGATAGACTAAGACTGTTTGATCAAAGACGGTAGTGGTGTTGAAGCAGCTATCAAGGTAGTGGGCCTCGAAACAAGAGGAGGTGGGCATCGTCTAAAAGAAGAGGTGGAAGTGGAATGGTACATGTACCTAGAAGTGATTTCTCTGGATTTTAGTCTCTGAGAACCAACGACGCCATTGTAGGAGGTAATAGGGGAGGCCTTTTTGGATTTCAATGAATCTCTTCTTGTTGTGAGGAGGTAAGCGAAGTGCATTGATGGAGATGTCTATTGCAATCTTCTGGAGGGGGGAGTGTATAGCCATTCTGCCACAATGCATGTGAGGAAGAAGATGAACAATGTTCGAGTGGATTATGGAGAGAGGGTAAAATAGGTATTTTGAAAAAAAATATCGATTTAACATTTTCCATCTTATTCATTGACAGAAGGGAGGTTTTTGTCAATTGTTTTGAAAATAAAAGGGAGGTTTTTACAAAAGCAAAACTATAGGGGAGGTATTTATAATTGTTAGAAACTTCAGGAAAAGTTTGTGTATTTTACCCAAAATGTTATATTGCATTTTATGTCCAGATGCATATATTCAATAAAGCGCAACACTACATACCAACCAAACACTATCTTAATGTCTTTTAAGTGCTCTCAATTGACCCAATAGTTGAGATGTGAAAAACTTACTATTAGAGTAAGATAGCTGTTTGGAAGTTTACCCATTAGCTTGGAGCCATGAGTTTGAGATCTGACACCCTCCTAACATAAGACGTTCCACCACGGTAAGGGTTGCTGGACCGAGACCGGATGGTCCCGATTCCCACGGACACGCAGACATCACAGTTTTAGGAACATCTCCCAATAATAACACAAGGATGGAAGATATTTCTAATACACGGTGAGATAGGGCTGTGAGAATAACACAAGGATAGAAGATATTCCCAATACACGGTGAGATAGGGCTGTGAAGAATAAAACAAGGATGGAAGATATTCCTAATACACGGTGAGATAGGGCTGTGAGGTGTGCTCTATAAGGAGCAGATCCTGTCCCTGCCCTGTCCTTTTTTGTCCCCAGCGCTAATGTGTTATGTTATGCCAATAAAATCTCTAAATTGCCCTTATGGAATATCAATTTTCCAGGTTTGTTGAGACAAAAAAGAGCATTTAGTGGGGTCCACCATGCGGAATGGGCCCTCGAGTTTCCATAACATTCCACCCAAAAAAATAGAGCGAATGCATTTTCAAGTGGGTCCCACAAAATTCCGATGTGTGGTTCAAGATCCACTTGTAAATTGTAATGGGCATATAATAAGAAAAAAAAAATCTTTCTTGAACATTTCTCTCGGTAAGGTGGTATATCTGGACATGGACAAATAAAAAGACAAAAAACCCCTTATACAACAATCTAGTTCCAAATCTGCACATGAGCACGACCGGGTTAGAATATGAGTAAAAACATCCGCTCTCATACGAAATCTTTCCTCCAGCGAAAAACCTCTTCAGTCTTGGAGCCATCGAACGACCTCCGTCATCCACTCAATCTCGTCCCTTGGATTCTCATCCGACGGCTTCTGTAAGCCGCCGTATGGTTTCCAGCGTTTTTTTCTTAAAACCCTAGATAGTTCGTACGTAGAACCCAGCACCAACAGCCTCTGTGACGCTCCCTCAAGAACTATGTGGACGGTGAATCCCTCTCAACTAACCGTTTCGCCCAATGGAAGATACATGTTGAAGGAACGGATAATCGAAATCGTCGTCAGATTGTGATGTCTCCGTCCGCCTTGAGAAATGAATTCTCAGTGGTCGGTTTTTGATGCTTTAATGGCGGGCTTTCATGGGTAGTGCGTTGTCTTGTTGATTTTGTTTCTTTTTTTCGTGTACGGGATGGGAGGAGGGTGACAGAGTCTGAGAAAGGTTGAATCTTGGGTCGATGGTTTGGTTTTACGGGCATCAGGGGAGTCTGTGCTGAGGCATCTGAATCGGTGTTCGAGAAGGTTTGCAGAGAGTTTTGTTTCTTCTAGCGTATTTCCCCCATGCCTTCCGTTGGTATGAGGAGGTCGACTAGGGTTTTTGTGCCGAAATCGATCGGGAAGGATGATGGGGCTAGGGTTTTACGGTCGGGAAAGCGGTTGTGGTCGGAGCCCGAGAAGCCTAAGCTGGGCAGGGGCTCGGATGGGGACGAGTGGTTTCGGTTGCTGGATAATTCTGGCCACGGAGACGATGTTTCATGCTGCAAGGACAATGACAGGCATGAGGTTGATCGGAACAGAGAAGTGCCCGTAATGGAGTTGGGAGGTGAAATGGGGTCTCCGGAAACTTCGGATGCAATTCCTGGAGCTTCGATGGCTGATGACAGTGTAGATAGGTTGTACGGCGTTGTTTACCATCGAAAGCGCCGGAGATTGGATATTGACAGGGCAGAGAAGCTTTCCGACGATCGAATGTATGGCATTTCGTTTGTCCGGAAACAACGAAGAGACGTACTTCCGGTGTTGTCAACTGATTCATCGAGAGTTTCAGATGGTGCTGCGGAGTATCTTCTGGCGGGAAAACCAGCTCCACAGGGGCATTTGGAGCAACACGCGTTTTTCGATGGTTTCCTCCGCCAAGGGTTGCTTTTGATCGTTGTTGAATCCTCTTGCAGCAATTCTCAACGTCTTGCGTGTTTTCTGTACTCTGTTCTTAGCTACATGGCGCGGGCCAGGCTGAGACTGTCGAAGTTTGCTGCATTTACGTGTTTAAACCCGATCGCCCGAGTTTTTTCTCGTCAAGGCATCTATTTCTTGCATGTAGGTGGACTCTTCGAATTATCTGTACTTATGCTTTTTTTTTCTGATTTCAGTTTTTGTTACTGTTGTCTCTGTTCCGATTTTGTTCTTTTTACTGAAATTCCTGTTTTTCTGCTCCCAGGATCATTATTGTAACAAAGGATGGAAAAATGATCTGTCATCGTTTGGGTTGTGCAAGATTTTTGGGGCTCAACAGTTTATACCTCTGTTTTCTGTTGATTTTTCTGCGATTCCGCTCTCTTTTATGTGTTTGCATTCCACTATGCTTCTTAGGTCTGCTTATTGTCCTCGTGTTCATCTTCAATATCTGATGCATTTCTGCACAAACCCTCCTAGATTTAATAAAGATCAACAGTCTCCTTCATATGTTCCTACTGAGGTAGATAATTATATAAGCAAAATTGTGGCTTCTGGAAATAATTCTGTTCAGAGGATTGGGGCTGGTCAAATTTCTAGAACTACTGGATTAGTTGGCCGGGTTGTATCCGGTAGACACAGGGTGCATTCCCGTGGTGTTCACAAGAGAAGGAATAATCTCAGGGGAAGACCTAAAAGTCCACCAGTTGACTTGCACAAGTCTTCTAGTTACAGAGGTGCAAATTTTCGTACAGTTAGGGATGGTTGCACTTCTTTATTGTCTCCCATATGCAATCGCAAGCGGAGGAAGCCTTTGGGAGAAAATATGAAGGAACTGAAGTCTACCTTAGAAGAAATTAGGCAGAACATGGATTCAATGGTCTGCAGTGCCAATATCTTGGTTATTGAATCACACAAATGTTATCGACATGAAGGGGCAAAGGTTACATTAGAGTGTTCAGCACCAAACAAATGGTTTTTAGTTGGGCGCACAAAAGGATCCTTGAGATTTTTGCATAAAGCACAGAAAGTGATGAAACCCAGCACATCCAATCGTTTCACCCAGGCTATTATATGGGCAGGGGAAAATGGTTGGAAACTAGAGTTTTCTGATAGAAGAGATTGGTTTATATTTAAAGAGCTTTATAGAGAATGTTATGATCGGAATGTGCAAGCTGCCTCTGTGAAGACTATCCCTGTGCCTGGGGTACGTGAAGTACAAGGATACGAGGACATCAAATATATTCCATTTATTCGAGGTGATACTTATGTCATGACAAATGACCTTGAAGTAAATAGAGCTTTAACAAAAATGACTCCAAATTATGACATTGAATCTGATGATGAGGAATGGCTAAACAAGCTTAACAATGAGTGTTGTGATGGAGAGGATGGTAGGGCTGACTGTATCTCAATAGAGAACTTTGAGAAAATAATTGATGTGTTTGAGAAAGCTGCATATTGTAGTCCAGATGATATCTCAGATGAGAATAAAAATATTGACCTCTGTTTAACTTTGGGGAGGAGGGAAATGTTGGCAAAAGTTTATGAGTACTGGCTCAAAAAGAGGAAGCAGAGACGTTCAGCTCTGGTTAGGGTTTTTCAGGTAAAAGTGCCACATTATTATTTTTTGATCAATTAAAAGTGCCACATTATTTATGTTTGGTTTTATATGTATAATTCTCTACCCTTTTGTTTGGTATTTTCTCATCGTATTGAGGCTTCTACGATTAAGCAGTGCCTATCTATCTTACAATTCTTTGGTAGTTGAGGATGTGGAAATCAACATATTGTTAAAAACAATATTTTTGTACTCTGTACCTTTGAATCATCTTTTAACATGTATTGCTGATTATATTTTTCAAGAAATTGACTATCTTGGAATTTTCTTCTTTTTGCTCTTCAATTTTCTTTTTTCCTCGTACTCATGTGGAATGTTCCACACTGTTGATGCTATTTACAATACTGGGCAGACACTCATCCCAAATGGTATCAAAAGCATTTCTTCATCAGCAGGTCTTTTCATATTGGTATCCCATGAAGATCTTTCATGTCATGCCCGTAATCTAATTTTGAAGAGGAAAATTTAAGTGTAAATTTGTTTCTTCAATACCAAGCCAACTTTTCGCAACATGGTTGTTTGCATCTACTTTCAATTCTAATATTTCTACAATACCCAGCAAAAAAAGGAGAGAAAAGGATAAATAAAAAAATCTGTTATGTCTATGAGATATTACAATTCTGTTATGTCTATGATATATTACAATGTCTATGTATATTTGCTGAATTACAAAAACTTCATGCTGTAACTATGGCACATAGACCCAAACATTTTGACAAAGAGTTGACTGCTCTTTTGGGGAAAGACATTTCCTCATGCCACGAGTTATGAGAGTTGGCTGCTCGTTAGATCTCATGTGGCAGAAAAGTTATGACTTTAGCCGCAATTCAGCAAAGATGCATCTTTCAAACATTATGAGGAAGAGGCTTGGAATAGGCACAGGATGTAAGAAATACCCTGTCCAGGAAAGAAAGGATTGAAATTCCAAGCAAGGTTAATTATCAAAAAAAAAAAAAAATCCAAGCAAGGTCTAAAAGATGTACTTTGTTTTTTGGCAGTCAGTTGTCCTGATCTTGGACAGGGTATTTCTTACATCCTGTGCCTATTCCAAGCCTCTTCCTCATAATGTTTGAAAGATGCATCTTTGCTGAATTCGTCATCCTTTTTGGTTATTATTTATAAATGCTGTTTGTCCTTTCTTCCTTCCGGATGTTAAGTCTCCCCCTTTGCTATAAATGGCTACCCTAGGCTTTTCATGAACTTAAGTGTATATGGTTGTTGGACCTCTCCTTTTATGCTGAACTTGAATGATCCTTCCTAATACAGTTTCAACCACCGAGGAGAGCTCAAGTGGTGCCAAAGCCCTTTATCCGCAAGAAAAGATCGTTCAAACGACAAACAAGTAAATTTGGTCGAGGAAAACAGCCAAGTTACTTACAAGGTACATATCTATTAACTCAGTTGCGTTATCTTTGGTTAATGTTGGTGCAGAAACAGAGGGATGCAAGGAAAACTTAAGCTGTGTTAGCACAAGGTTCCAACAGCAAAGAATGTTGTAATGGGCCAGCAAATAAAAGCTTAAGTTTTAGTGGACTAAGAGGAGTGCCAATTCCTTGGCAGATTCACTGGCCAAACAAGGGGTGGGAAGAGTCAATCTATTCTGGGCAATATTGTAAATTAAAATTTACCTTTAGGGAGGGTTAAGAGATTTTACCCCCCTTGTATTTTTTTCTCTTAATATCTAATAATGAAAGTTTCTGTTAATTATCAAAAAAAAAAAACTTGAGTTGGGCCAAAATCAAAAAGAAAAATTGCTTGAAGCTGTAAAACAGCCTTATGTAAAAGTTGCTTCTTTTTCTGTTTAAGCTCTCTATAAGAGATTTATGTGTGTGTATGTGTATGTGTGTGAAGAGGGGGGGGGGGGGGAGTTATCTCTCCCATATTCTATAATAGCCTTCTTCATTGAAACTAGGGAGAATTTCTCCAATCTGAGTAGTCAGAGATATATTTTTGGCCTTTTATGGCCAAGACTTTGTTTTTTTCTGCTTCTACAAAGAAACAAACACAGCGCTATTTTTGTAGTTGGCCAACATCTAATACTATTTGGATACTATCTGGGTGTAGCCTCTATAATCTCTCTGACCCAATTTTTCTTTTGGCCATATGCAGCCTTAGCAGCGGAGCAGGATACGAAGGCAGCCAAGCATAAGCTCCAGGAAGCTGAAGCATCTGCAAGCAGGTCCATGGAGGTGGCAATATCTAAACGCCAAAGAGCACAGAAGCTCATGGAGATTGCTGAAGCGGCTGTATATAAAGCAACTCTTGCTCTCAGGATAGCCGAAACGGCTAGCATAACAGAATCCCAGGATGTTGCCGTGTCATCTTTTCTGTGTTGAACAATAATCTCAATTCACAGATGTATTTTGACTCAAGAATTCTTGTAATTTTGTATATAAGATATGTAATTTATGTGACAAGAAACTTGTAAAACATGAATTTTTGGTGTTTGCGCAAAAGGAAAAGAAATACAGCGAATTGAAGCCTTTTGAAGGTCACTGTATGAATAACATATCACTTCAACCAGAGAGGAGTGTTTACCTCGTCATTCTAAAACCTGGAGTTGACGGGGGCCGAATCAGTGAGTTGAATTAATATAGAAGTTGCAGAAATTATTTGGTCTTTCCAAGTGCTTTATAATTTGCATTGCTTTCTAGGCTGTGTTTGGATAAGATTCTGCTAACAAAGAATTATTATTTCGAAGATTTGAGTTATAAGCAAAATCACTTATTAAAATGAATTCCGATCTAACTAGACCTGAATTCTTCCATTTTAGGACTAAAGGAGCAAAAGTGAATCCAGTAGACCTATATCTAACACCTTATGCATTAAATATTCAACTTTTACCTTTTTGCTTAGATTTGGTAAGTGATTTGACCCGAGATCCCAATCCCATTGGAAAGATGAAAACACCCCTAGACCTATGTATTGATTTTAGCTTTATAAAATTGTATAAAGTAAAAGGGTTTGATTGTCATTTTGCTAGGCATGTCCCCAATTTATAAAAATCAGACTATACCCAGAACAATCCCATTTGTTTGTTTTAACTTTTTATGCTTTACACTTTACAACCTACATGGTTGTTTTATTGGGTTTGAATTTGAGTCTTTTACTGACCTGGAAAGTAGATTTTAGGGTTGATTCTAGTATCTTGTGGTGAACATGGATCCATATTGAATCCGATAGGATTTGGGTGAAACCATATTTAGTCCAACTATAAAGAAGGCAAACTCAGATTACCTTGCAGCCCAAATCTTGTCTTGAAGCCTAATCCAATAAACAATAGTATATCTAACTACATATTCTTTGTTGGAAAAATTGTGGAAAAGAAAAAGAGAATGAGTCCTTGCCTACTCAATATAAGCATCATTAGACGATTATAGCTCTTGGCCTCTTGCTTGATGTAATAGAAAAATCTTGGGCTGATAAACATGAGAATGCTGGTCAAGTCTCAGAAGGTGAGGTTTGTATCCAGCCTGAGAGCAACCAACAAAGTTTTTATTTAGTTTTGAGGTCTAATAGAATCTTTGCCACAATATAAGTAAACATTGGTTTTTGAATTGAAAATAGAGTAGTTATAAGCATCTAAGAAAGGCCATTTACCAAATGTTTTTCTCAGTCATGTGGGTCTGGGGAGGGGTGGACGGGATGCAGACATGATCTTTGTCTTTTTTATTGCACAAAGTAACGGTTCCTAGACTCAAACCCACATTTACCAATTGAAGAACTTGTGAATCAACAAAAACCAGGACTCAGAAAGCTGTCTGGTTGCTTTCAATTTTTCATTATTGTTCTTCCTCATGACTGGTGGTTCAATTGTTCCTTCCATCAAAATCATCCAAAAACCAGGACCAGAAATCCGACTAGTTGATTTCATTATTTGATTTACAGACTTGTGCCCACCTGGTAAGTTGATTTTTCTTGTTGCATGCTAATCCAATAGGAAACTAATACCCCCCCCCCCCCCCCCCCCCCCCAAAAAAAAAAAAAAAAAAAGAAAGGAAACTTTTTAAACATGGCCAGTTTAGGTGGGCCTTACACAATAAGAGAAGCATACCAAAAAACAGTACCATAAGAGAAATCATAGGACTGTAAAGTGTTAATTATCCAGCTCACTCAATATTTATCTGATCAGGTTGTATGGTGGAATGAGGCAACACTAAGGATGCAACCTGGGTTGGCCCAAGTTAGCATTTTACATTGCTTAGGACTTGGGCTTTCAGGCCAGGCCCATTGGCTCCATTCAAATTTTGATAAATGCCAAACGAGAACCTGCCCCAAGTTGCACCCTCATCAGACTGATTGCTATTATAAAAAAAAGTCCACATGCTTAGTTTATAACCGGACCAAATTCAGAACCAAGGATGCAAGTTGGGCCGAGTTTGGTTAAAATGAGGTATGGCCTAATCCTAACCAACCCGCATTTGTTGAATCCACATCCTAACTAACCAGTAACCAACTCGTAGGAATGGTCACAGGGTGAGGTGGGGATGGGATTTGCTCCCCAAGTCCCCATCCCCATTCTTGTCCTTGCCAATGGAGACAGTTTTCCTCATTCCGCTGGGATCCAGTCCCACTCCCTGCCTTTTTTTTTATGATGTCAAATTCATTTTATTTTTTATTTCTATTTTATTCCATTTTTAAATAAATAGTTGTAATTTACAATCCTATCAAAATAGATTTAAATATAATCAAACGGATTCAACCATATTTTCTAAATATATTAACTGATTAACACAGACACACGCATCAAGTAATTGGCCTATAGTATTCACACAGCAAATTAGACATTCAATCTCTTCTATCCTTTTCCCTTCCAATACAATGAGCCTGGGTGCCAATTGGACTGGATTTTGTCCAATCTGATCCAGTCCAATGTGAATCCATTACAAATGAATCATGTCCAATCCAATCCGATGAATATTTAGGACCACTTTGGAGTGGTCCAATTCAATGTCTGGATCGTCCAATCTGTTCAAATTTGTTTTAATGTAGATTAATTCTAATCCAAACCTGGTCCATTGACACCTACATTCTTTTATCAATGGACTAAATATTGGCTCAATCCAACTCAATCCAATATAAATTCATTATGGATGGACCAGGTCCAATTCAATCTGTCTTGCTGGTCTGTCCAATTTGTCCAAATTGATTTTGGTTTGGACAGTGTCCAATCCAAAACCGGCACACCCCTATCATGAACTTTAAATGGAATCCATGTAATCATCAATTATGGAACATGTTAACACTGAAAATCAGAGGGAGAAAAGCAGAATGCATGTTTTATCTTACGTGATGATTTCTATACCAAGGAACCGTTTAGAAAACAGAAACCTTGGTGTCAGTGTAGAGAGTATAGAGTTTCTTTAAACCCCAGATTTACATGGGGCTGGGGTTAAGGACTAGAGAGAGAATTCAAGAAACGATTTTAGTTATGAAGGCTTTTATTTGCAGCTCCACTGAATTGATAAATTACAAAAATGTTTTTTAGGATTTTGATTGGTCATGGTTGGTTCCATGCCTATCTGAGTATTTGGAACTTTGATGAACAAGAATAACTAAAGAACAACATTTCCTGCAACAATTATAAGCAGGAGAAAAAAAAACGATACATCTTCAAAAAAAAAGTAGGCTATTAAATATTCCGTGTACATACCAATTATCAAACCAGCTGCTGGAGTAGGGAGTTTCAGCTGCACATTGCTTCCACAGCAAGCTTCTTTGTCAAGTTGGGGCACTAGTCTTTATTGAAGTTCTCTTCAGATAACGCTATGGTACAACCATTTTTGTTCAGGCAAATCTGCAATAGCAATCAAACAAATTTAGTAATCTAGAGATGAGCCAGTCCAATAACTAAATTCCTGAAAAATATGTAAGATCTGAAATACAGAAATCAGACTCAATACATGGTTAGGTTGGATGGTTTATACAAGGCTTGTTGATCGTTGGATCCTACTTTAACAAAGAAAACAAAGAAGTGCAAGAAGAAGTGCTTTTGGGGCTTCATTTGATCCAAGAGTCCTGGTATATTGGGCTTTGCTCCAATCACACTACCACTAACATATTCCGTCAAGAACTTTACTGGTGGAACCACATCATTCGTGCACTAGTAAATGTTTAGATGTTATAACATCATTACATTTGGATTTTTGGGCTCATTGGGTTTTGGTATGATGGTAGGGCAATTTCTGACCAAGGTGATGAATTGAAAGATGATCAATGTATTCTGTTACTGATTCCTTACCTTCTCAACAACAGAAGAAGAATTAGGATCATGGCAATCACCCTTGCTGTAAGATCCACATGTTCCAGTAGGAGTTCCAAAGCTTGCAAACTTTACGCCGGTAATGACAGTTTTGGGAGGGCATTTCAGATCAACAGTTGCTTTGGATTTGCTACCACCGTTGATACCCTTATGCCAAGATTCAGGATTAATAGGGGGAAAATCTTCTGAAATGAGAGCACAAACATCAGTCACTCGTCGTTTTGAGAATTTAATCTCAGTTGGATTTCCACCTTTCTCCTCAAAGATCACCAAAATGTTTCCTGATGGCCGAAACCAAGACCGTGGAACATGGTACCTGTTCCAAAAAGAAGAAATTGCCAGGATAATCAGATTTATACACACATTCACAGCAAACTCATGAATAACTCTATTATCAATTGAAGAAATCTGAAAAACTTTAGGAGGTAAGGCAGAAAAACTTTTAAGGGCAATACACCTGCTTAAAATGATTTTTTATTTAAGAGATTATTTCAAAAAGGGAACTATTGTTGTCTTCTGAAATACTAGGATGCTAACTGAAATCATGCTGACTGGGTTCCATCTGACAAATTCCTCATTTTGAACAAAGAATCCTTAATGTTTTCAGAGCTATCTTTATTGTCAAACACACTGTCTGTAGCATCATGCATAGTATGGCCGTAAGGGTAAATTAAGTTCTACTGACCAAAATTAAATAAAAAGAAGAAAGGAAAATTCAAGAAGAAGAAAATAGGCTGGGATAACAATCAATTTATGCCAATTAAAATCAGCTTCAGTTATATCATTAAGAAACATGGATTCAACCTGGTACAAGTCAACTTTGAGTGTCAACTGGGTGTTGAAAATAGGCTGGGATAATACCAATTTATGTCAATTAAAATCAGCTTCAGTTATATCGTTAAGAAACATGGGTTCAACGTGGGACTTGCCTAGAGCCCTGGTACAAGTCAACTTTGAGCGTCAACTGGGTAAATGGTGTGGACTTCCTAGAGAAGGTCATTCCAAAACTAATCATTTCTCCTTTATTTCCAAATTGATGCAGCTCTCCTATGTACTTGATCTTTGAGAACTCAATTGAGTTGGTGAATGGTAATAGTATCAGGAGGTACTCGGAAAAAAATTAAATGCTTGGTGAGTGCCTATAAAACCATGTTTTCTTAAGCAAAAAACCAGGTATTATTTCCAGTTTAGTTTCTTTGTAACAACTCTAATATAATTAGGTTGGTTTGACATTAAGGTCTCTAGAGAAGTACTAAAATTTGGGCATATAGAAAGAACATAGATGACAGAAATGTAAATTTCCTGCCTTGTGTTTTTGGGTTCAGCATTTTAAGTTACCATCTTTGAGTTGGTTCTCCACATCCAGTGTTACATTTGTCTGGGAAAAATTTGCCTCTATAATTGCATTCAGGAGGGCACTCATCATATATAGAACTTATCCTTGGCCAGTATCTTCCAATTGCTTCTCCATTCAGCCAAGCTTGTCCTTTCCCCATAGACAACATATCCAGCCCAATAGGTTCATCTCCAGATGGAGTATCAACAAGTGCCTGTAAAATGGGGACAAAGTAGTAACTTCTCAAAAACAGTTTAGAGAAAAACTTTCTTCAGAAAGGAAGTATAGACTAACTAAATCCAGTGCTTGCAGCAGGGCTGGCAGGCATTCAAGTGATAATCAAATGGTGCAGTAGTCATTTGCTTTTGCTACTTGGGAGCTGAAACACAGCATAATGCATCAAAAGTGCTACAGGAAAGACATTGTAACTTGTAGGAACATCATAAACTGCTTGTATTAAAAATCTTAATCAATCACCCAGCTCAATTAAAGCCTTGTCCCAATTATATGGGGTTGGCTACTCTGAGCACAAAATGACAATTCAGAATCCATGTTAGCAAGAGGTTAGCAAAAAGTTTTAATGCCAGGTGCCAACTTAACACAACCCTCTTCCTTTATCGGTCTTGGCAGTAAGACAAGCTCAACATTGGCCATGTACCAAACATCTTAATCAATCACCTCATGAGCATAAAATATTCACTTTCCTTCTCATTTGTTGTTTATCTTAAATTTATTACCTACTATCTATGCTACGAGGATGTTGATATGTCCAACACTACAGTGTCTAAGACAAACTTTTGAAAACTCCCAAAATGGAAAAATGTCGTCACAGTATGTGCTATTTATCATGAGAAATGTTTCTATTGTAAGAACAGACGTATATAGTACTGCACTTGTAATAAATGTATTTCAGTAATAGTGAGATATAGAATTCTGGGGTATTTTTGTAATTATATACCTTTCTGATTCATTAAATACTAGAGAATGACCCCCGTACTAAGTGCGGGGCTAGTATTTTCATATTTTTTATTCATATATTCTAATAAATTTTGTTTGACACACTGTACTAAGTACAGGGCTACTACACCTAAGTATAATTTTGTTTGAAATTTACTATTTATTTGGAATATCTAATTTAAGTTTGTTATTTAATGTTTAATTTGTAATTGACAACCTATTTCATATTTCATACCAAAAAAAAAAAACGGAACCTACACCTTTGAGAGTCTTTTATTCGAATTAAAAAAAAATTAAATTAGAAAGATTATAGGCCTACATATTTTGAGGTGAATACTTTTTCTTTATAAGTAGCTGTGTATAGGGCAATTAATTTGATCTATTTTATTTGACACTCGTACTTAGTACGGGTCAAGTTTTTTATTGATTTAAAAGATTAAATCATGTTTTATTTGTAATTAATAGTCCATTTTATCTAAAAGAATAAACCCCACACCATTTTATCTAATAGGCCATTTATTGGTTTGAATCCACTAATACTTAAGTGGGTAGTTTTTATATTCAATAAATAGCCATGTGTGCCTTCTTTACAGAGTGGAGTTAACCACTTCCACTTTTTTTTTTTTTTAGAATGAAAGTGGAAAGTGGAGTTTCTGAGATCCTATTTCTTGAGTTAATAGGAAGCCATGTGTTTGAGCAGGGGGCTTTAGTTACTCCTAACAGAATTTATTTTAAAAAATTTGACTATTTCTTTTCCTCCAAATAACCAGAAAAAAGAAAAAATGCTGCAGGGATCATGTTCCACATAGGATTGCCTCCCTGTCAAACCTTTGATATGGCAAAAGCCTCCAAGAATTTCACCACCGACTCTGGGAAGCATATTTGAATCCCAAAGCAGTTTAACACTCTAACCCACAAAGAAGTAACCAGACCTCTCTTCAACAGGTCCTCAGCTGCCACCTAGACCTGGAATGAGGTCTTTGACAGGACTGCTTTGCACCTAGGAATGGCAACGGGTAGGGTACCCGTGCAAATTGCCCTACCCATTCCCAAACCCGCCATGTATCCCTGATTCCAAACCCGTCTAACTTTTCCTCTCAAATTCCCAAACCCGTCCAGTCCCAAATCCGTTAAACCCGTCTCGACCCGTCCCACCCGTTAAACCCCTTGACCAAATATTTTCTACTAAAAAAAGTTTCTTAATGCTTATAGTGTGACTTGAACCTGGATCAATTAATGATAGCACCAATTCTCTTAACACTACTTTAAGCCACTAAACCATCTCATATTTTGTGTTATTTAATGAAGTAAAATAGATTGTATTAACTTTTGTGTTCAAAACAATCAATACATACATATGATTAACAATTCCAACTAAAAATTAAAAGAAATAATATTTAAAATTAGCATTTTATAACTAAATGAAATAAACAATCTACCAAACCCAAATTTACATCAAATGATGATTTTTATCCCAATAAATTTATACAAATAAAATATTAATAATAGAATAATTATCTTAGTACTTAAATTTTATAAATTTATGCATGATATATATAATAGGTTCATATTTATGCATCCCGGGTATCAGGTATCGGATACCCTGAAGTCAAAACCCAAACCCATCCCAACCCTATAGGGTTTTAATCTAAAATCCCAAACCCGTCCCAAACCCTATAGGGTTTTGATAAACGGGTCATATTAGGGTTGGGACGGGTCGAATACCCAAAAATTCCCACGAAATTGCCATCCCTATTTGCACCAAACTTGAGAACTGGGGAAACTGCTATCTTCCCCTGGATTCAGATACTTGTACATTGACTCCACAGAGAAAGCTTTAGATCTATCCCACAACCATATTCTATTATACCTTGATCTCCTATTTGGACCGACATTTTGAAGAGTCCTCAGTAACTTGGTGAGAGAATCAATTTCCTAGTCATTTAAGCCTTCTCCTAAACTAAGGGCTCCAAGCAAAGGACCTGTTGGTAACATTATAATTCTCCAATACCAATGATCCTTTTTTAGTAGCAATAACATACAGCTGAGGGAATTCATCCTTCAAAGATCTTGCTCCAGCCCAAATATCCTCCCAAAATCCCACTCTAGCTCTATCCCCTTGCCTCAAAGCCCCAGAACTAAGAAAATTTCCATAGTTTATGAGGATTGAAAAAGTGGGAGTTTAGACACAAACCTTCATCCAATCCCTCCATATTTCTCTAAAATTCATCCTCCTTAACACATAATCCAACAAACCCCAATTGGCATGATCAAAAACCTTCTCCACATCCACCTTGCACAAAACCTAGGGGTGACCATTTCCAGCCTGGGACGGCCCAACCTAGAAATTTATGGTCTTGGGCCTAGGTTTTGAGGTTTAGGCCCAGCCCAGCCCGGGTCCACATCAGGCCCATAAATTTTAGGGCTAGGCATGGGCCAACACTTCAAGTCTGGTCTGCAATATATTATTTATATATACATGTTTTATATCATATTATATTACATAACTATTATAAAATGACATGATATTATATGCATGATAAATAAAGAAATTTTCCAACACAAATGTGATAATATCAATTTTTTTTTGTTTAAATGTAACTACTGGGATGTGAAGATGATAAAATGAAAAAGTATGGCCCTTTAAATAATGAAGTTCCAACTACATTAACTTTCATCCTCTTTGATGAATTTGCATAGTTGCTGAACAAAACAGAATGTTGGAACAGGATTCATGTAGCTGATCCCATATAGCTGGGACAAGCCTTAGATGATGATGACTGAAGAGAATTATGATGTACCTTGTACCATGTGAGAGGTTTATTCTTTGGTGGTTCTGAAGTTGAAACCCACTTCACATTATTCAAGTCATTGGGGTTGTAAATGTTTAAGTGCTCTCCCTCCATTCCGATCTGGAAAATGAAAGTAGAGAGAGAGAGAGAGAGAGAAGATAAAGAAGACTACACTTTCAGATCTTTACAGGGATGCTTAATACCAATAATATTTCTATGCACAACAGAAAAAATGGGGGAATATGAAAAATTGTGTAATGCCATTGAGTTACCTACTGACTCTGAAGATAATGAGGTAATTCATTATTCCTGAAGACATGATATACAGAACAATGGAAAGACAAATCAACAAATAAATAGAAAGTTGATTTTATAATATTTTTCAAGTCAGGGCACACTGATTACTGTCATTATGAATTAACCTCTGTAAACATTTGATAAGAACAACTTTAAAAAAGTAGATTGGAAGGATCAATATCCTTGTTACCTCCAGAAAGAGCACATTCGGAGATTGGAGTTATTAAAGAGATGACACTAGAAACAAAAAGAAGAAACAGAGAAATAAAGAAGAAAAACTTCATCTCCTACTATACTATAGAAATTGAACCCATTATTATAAGCAGATGGAAGGATCAATATCCTTGTTACCTCCAGAAAGAGCACATACTGGGTCCTAACGGTTTCACCATTTTATTCTATAAGAGATTTTGGGAAGTGGTGAGAGAGGATTTGTTGAAAGTTCTAGATGAGTTTCACTCTGCCTCTTTGGAAAGATCTTAATGCCACTTTCATTTCCCTGATCCCTAAAAAGAAAGGGGCATCTGATCTAAAAGATTTCAGGCCAATCAGTTTACTAGGCAGTGTGTAAAAAATCATTGCAAAATTGCTGGCTTCAAGGATGCGAAGGGTGATGGAGCCCCTTATTTCCTCGTCTCAAGGAGATTTTATTCATAACAAACATATCCAAGATGGTGTTCTTATAGCTAATGAATTAAGTGACTCAAGGAAAAGAAGTGGGAAGAAGGGGCTGGTGTGCAAAATTAACTTCGAAAAAGCCTACAACCATGTTAACTGGGCTTTCCTAGACTACATGTTGAAGAGGATGCACTTTGGGCAAAAGTGGAGGAACTGGATGAAGGCGTGTGTTACTACTCCTAGATTCTCAATCCTTTTAAACGGTCCAGCAAAAGGCAATTTTAGAAGTTCTAGGGGTTTGCGGCAGGGAGATCCCCTCTCCCCCCTTTTATTCCTTTTTGTTATGGAAGGTTTGAGTAGGATGACTGCTAGGTCTGTGGAGGGGGGTTGTTTAGCAGGTTTTGAAATAGTTCCTAATGGATAAGAAATCCCTCTTCTCCAATTTGGTGATGACACCCTGTTTTTCTGTGGGGCTAAAGTTGATCAGATTTTGGCTTTGAGGAATATCCTCTACTGGTTTGAAGTGGTTTCAGGTTTAAAGGTTAACCTAGCTAAGAGTGAAATGTTGGCTGTTGGAGAGGTAAGTAACCTGCAGTCCCTAGCTGATTTGTTGGGTTGTAGGGTGGGGGCTCTATCTTCTTCTTATTTGGGGCTGCCTTTAGGGGCCAAGTGTAACTCCAAAAGCATTTGGTCTCCGGTGGTGGAAAGAATGACCAAAAAGTTTCATCTGGTCATCTGGGATCAGATCTGTAAGCCTTTCAATTCTGGCGGTTTGGGAATCAGAAATGTGAAGAATTTCAATATGGCCCTTCTTGGGAAGTGGCTTTGGAGGTTTTTGCAGGAGCCTAATGAGTTATGGAGTCAAGTTATTGTGCAGAAGTAGGTTCCGGCAAAGCCCAACCTCTCTTATGGTTGTGAGGTGTGGAAAGGGATTTACAAAGTCTATCCTCTTTTTCAGAAAGGTATGAAGTTCAAGCTAAGGAATGGATCCAGTTTGAAGTTCTGGTCTGACCCTTGGTGCTCTGAACCCCCTTTGAAAAATTTGTTTGCTGACTTATTTCAGCTGGCATCGGATAAAGATGCCTTGGTGGCGGATTGCTATACTGGTCCAGGAAACTCTTCAGTTTGGTCCCCCTCTTTTAGAAGAGATTTCAATGATTGGGAGATCTCGCAGGTTATGGAGTTGCTTTCAAGGTTACAGGGATGCAGGCTAAACCCTCTAGATCCAGATCAGTGTTTTTGGGGGTGGTCAAAGACTGAAGTATTCTTAGTAAAATCTGTCTATTCTGATTTGGTGCCTGAGTCTTCTAGCTCTTTCCCCAGTCCTTTGGTGTGGGGTAGTGTAGCCCCCTCTAAAGTAAAGTTTTTTGTGTGGGTGGCTGCTGAAGATAAGTGTCTGATGAAAGTTATGCTGGTTAGAAAAGGAGTAGTGCTACCAGATGTGTCACCTGTATGCTGTGTGGGAGGGGTAAAGAAACCTCAAACCACCTGTTTCTTCATTGTGAATTTTCTGCAACAATTTAGGCCCATTTTCTCAAAGCAATTAACTGTTCTACATGTTTGCCTAATTCAGTAAAGGCTCTCTTAGAAGGCTGGAAAGTGGGGGGAATGAATAGAAAGGGAAGGATTCTGTGGAAGGCAAATCCTCTAGCAGTGCTATGGTCGATTTGGAAGGAAAGAAACAGAAGGATCTTCGATCAGAATCAGCTTCAAGTTGAAAGGGTGATAAAATTAATTGTTGATGAGCTTAGAGGGTGGCTGAACTCCAACTTGCTTTTCAAGGGGGACATTCTGACTTCATGTGTGGCTGTTAATTTTTTCTGAGTTTTCTTCTAGCTGTCCTCAGTTGTACTTCTCTCTTGTACAGTGAGCAGCTTGTTTTGCTTTCCTCTGATCAATAAAACTTTACTTCACCTTTTCAAAAAATTATTATTATTATTATTTTTTACTGCAAAATTAAACCCATTATTCCTAAAGAAGAAAGCAATTCAACTGCTTGTAAACCTTAAAAATTCACGATAATGCAAGTACTCTGGGATTGAGTTACAAAATTACCTTATAGGTCCAAGAATTTGAAGACAAGTCAACAGTTCCATTGTTGAACCCCTCTATCACGACTCTGGTTAGTCCAGCTCCCACCCATTCATAAAATGGTCCTGCATTCTTAAAGAAACAAGAAAATAATACAGAAGGATCAGCAAACAATTGAAGAGGAGGGAAAGTTAGATATCGTGTAAATAATACTTTTGATGCTACAAATAGGTTTGTTACAAAATTATAGGCTGTAAATATGTAGTATTAGCCCAATTAGGAATAGCTTGATTATAGGAATTATTCTTTCTTTGATTTTCTTCCTATTTAGTATCTACCTTTTTTGTATCTGCAAGGCTGTATGATTTTCTTCCTTTTTGTATCTGCAAGGCTGTATGATTTTCTTCCTTTTTAGTATCTACAAGGTTGTATATATATGTACTACTTTCTCAATAGAAAGACATCAATTTCTTCTAATTCTTGTTCTATCACATGGTATCAGAGCTGGAGACACCAATTCCAGTCTGAAACTAATTTCTGGTTTTCTTCCCTCTGCTGCCCAAGTGATCAGCTTTGAATTCTTTACGTTGCCCAAGTGAGCAGCAGCTGCGATCTCTAGGTCACCCATTCCGAGTGACATCTGCATCTCACTGCCCCTACCAGTGGAAGCGGAATCCCAGATCGGCCTACCCACCTTCACCCATCTCTTCTTCACTTCAATCGGGAGAGGGCTTTCAAGTCTGCAACAGGTCGGAGAGTAGCACAGCAGCCTCGGTGTTACTCCTGTGGTGTTTGTTTGCCCACCAGGAAAGTCTTTCTTCTCTGTTCTTTTTTATACAGTTGATATTTCGGTGCTGCCAGTTGTGGTTTCTTGCTGTTTGGGTGTTGCATCTGCTGCCGATTCTGTTTTATTGGCTTTGCTGGTTGTTAAAAGTTTATTTTCCTGTGTTTATGATGGCGGTTGAACAAAAGAACTTGGCTATGCCTAGTGTTATCCCCATTCTGTCTAAGATCACTGAACAAAAACTAAACAGAACTAATTATTTAGACTGGAGTAAGACTGTTCGTTTGTATTTACGGAGTATCTCTAAGGACAACCATCTGACTAAGGACCCTCCTACTGATGAGACCCGCACTGAATGGCTAAGGATTGACGCTCAATTGTTTTTGCAAATCCGCAATTCTATTGAGAACGAGTACGTCAGTCATGTCTCTCACTGTGAGTTTGTAAAAGAACTAATGGAATATTTGGCTTTTCTGTTCTTTGGTAAAGAAAACATTTCCCGTATTTTTGATGTTTGCAAGACATTTTATCGGGCTGAACAACAGGATCAGTCTCTTCAGACCTATTTCATGAATTTCAAGCGCACTTATGAAGAATTGAACGCCTTGTTACCTTTCAGTACTGATATCAAAGTTCAGCAGACTCAACGTGAACAGATGGCTATTATGAGTTTTCTGGCTGGCCTTAATCCTCAATTTGATGGTGCTAAGTCACAGATTTTGTCTAATCCTGAGATTACCTCTTTAAAAGAGGTCTTTACTAGGGTCCTTCGTACAGATACTGGTTCCCATACCTCACCTGTACAACAACCTAGTGCACTTGTCAGTCAGAATAATGGATCAACTGGCCGGTCTCGTTCTTAGAATAGTAGCAGAGGTGGCAGTAATAGTGGTTGGAATGCTGGAACTCAGGCCACAGGGGGAGTAGTTTGCTACTATTGTCATGAACCAGGACACACTAAAAGGGCTTGCCAGAAATTGCTAAAGAAAAACCAGAAGTCTTCTGGGTCTCAGTCAGCTCATGTTGTAACTACGAGTGATGCTCCTCATCCATCGTCAAATCAGACCATTACAATTTCTGCAGATGAGTATGCGAAATTTACCTAGTATCAAGAGGCATTAAAGAACTCCTCTCAGTCCATCACTGCCCTTGCTGAGTCAGGTAAAACCAATACATGTCTTCTTTCTTCTTCCTCTCAGTGGGTCATTGATTCTGGTGCAACAGATCATATGACAGGTAATCCTAGTCTCTTTTCCACTTTCCAATCACACACTTTTCCTTCTTCAGTCACCTTAGCAGATGGTTCTATTTCTTCTGTCCTTGGTTCTGGCACTATCAATCCCACACCAACACTTTCTTTGTCATCTGTATTGAGTTTACCAAAATTTTCTTTTAATTTGGTATCTGTTAGCAAACTCACTCGTACTCTTAACTGTTGTATCTCATTCTTTCCTGATCATTGTCTGTTTCAGGATCTTATGACGAAGAGGATTATTGGTAAAGGACGAGAATCAGGAGGTCTGTACATTTTGGATACCCAGGAACCTCAGACCATTGCCTGTTCTAGTACTTTATCTCCTTTTGAAGCTCATTGTCGGTTGGGGCATCCATCTTTACCTTTGTTAAAGAAGTTATCTCCTCAGTTTCATGATGTATCTTCTTTAGATTGTGAGTCTTGTTAGTTTGCAAAACATCATCGTCTATCGTCTGTTTCTCGAGTTAATAGAAGGGCTAGTCATGCTTTTGAGTTAGTACATTCAGATGTTTGGGGACCTTGTCCTATTATGTCTAAGACTGGATTTCGATATTTTGTTACCTTTGTGGATGATTTTTCTCGTATGACTTGGCTTTATTTAATGAAATCTCGTTCTGAGTTGCTTTCACATTTTAAAACCTTTTGTGCTGAAATAAAAACCCAGTTTGATGTGTCTGTACAAACATTGCGAAGTGATAATGCCAAAGAATATTTCTCTGATTCCTTCCAGACTTACATGACTCAGAATGGAATTCTCCATCAATCATCTTGTGTTGATACTCCATCTCAAAATGGAGTGGCTGAGAGAAAAAATAGACATCTTCTTGAAACTGCCAGGGCTCTTTTATTTCAAACACATGTTCCTAAACAGTTTTGGGCTGATGCTGTTTCTACAACGTGTTTTTTGATTAATCGCATGCCTTCCACTGTTCTAAATGATCAGATCCCTTATAAGATTTTGTTTCCTAATAAATCTGTGTTTCCTGTTGAACCTCGTATCTTTGGATGTTCTTGTTTTGTTCGTGATGTTCGTCCGCAGGTTTCCAAATTGGACCCCAAGTCATTAAAATGTGTCTTCCTGGGATACTCTCGTCTCCAAAAAGGGTACAGGTGTTTTTCTACTCTCTTGAACAGGTACCTTGTGTCAGCTGATGTTACATTCCATGAACATCTTCCTTTCTTTACTGCTCCATCTACACCTGTGTGTCCATAAGAGGATGATGATCTACTAGTGTATCATGTCACCAGTCCAGACGCTAGTGTTGTTCCAATACCCCAACCACCACCTTCTCAACCAAATTTACCTATTATTCAAGTCTATTCTCGACGACCTAATCCTCCTGTGACAAGTCCGGCACCGGTCTCTTCTTCGTCATCAAATCCAATGCCCAGTGATATTGATCTACCTATTGCTCTTCGGAAAGGTAAACGCCAATGTACTTATCCAATTTCCTCTTATGTTACCTATGATCGTTTGTCCTCTACTTCTTGTTCGTTTGTTGCCTCTCTTGATTCTGTAGGGATTCCCAAAACTGTTCACCAGGCTTTATCCCATCCTGGGTGGCGTGATGCCATGCTTGAGGAAATGAATGCCTTGACTGAGAATGGTACTTGGGATCTGGTCGATTTACCTGTTGGTAAGAAAGCGGTTGGATGCAAGTGGGTCTTTGCAGTCAAATTTAAATCTGATGGATCAGTGGCTCGCCTAAAGGCTCGCCTGGTGGCCAAAGGCTATGCACAGACATATGGAGTGGACTATTCTAATACTTTCTCCCCTGTGGCAAAATTGACTTCAGTTCGATTATTTATTTCTCTGGCAGCTACATATGATTGGCCACTTTACCAGCTTGATATTAAAAATGCTTTCCTGCATGGAGTTCTTCAGGAGGAGGTTTATATGGAGCAACCACTTGGGTTTGTTGCTCAGGGGGAGTCTGGGAAAGTTTGTCGTATTCAAAAATCGCTGTATGGACTAAACAGAGTCCTCGAGCTTGGTTTGGAAAATTCAGTCAGGCAGTAGAGAGGTTTGGGATGAGGAAGTGCAAGTCTGACCATACTACTTTCTATAAGCAGTCCACATTTGGCATCATTCTACTTGTTGTATATGTAGATGATATTGTTATCACTGGGAGTGACACGAAGGAAATCTCATCCTTGAAATCCTTCTTGCAGAGCCAGTTCAATACTAAAGATTTGGGGCACCTAAAAATACTTCTTGGGGATTGAGGTGGCAAGGAGTAAAAGAGGCATTTTCCTGTCTCAGAGGAAGTATGTTTTGGACCTGTTAACAGAAACTGGGAAACTGGGAGTCAAACCATGCAGTACTCCAATGCTTCCTAACCAGCAACTCACAAAGGATGGAGATGCTTTTGATGATCCTGAACGATATAGAAGATTAGTTGGAAAGTTGAACTATCTCACAGTGACTCGTCCAGACATTGCTTACTCAGTTAGTATTGTAAGTCAATTTATGTCCTCTCCTACAGTGCACCATTGGGCAACCTTAGAACAAATCTTGTGTTACTTGAAAGGAGCTCTTGGACGGGGGATACTGTATCGGAATCATGGTCACAGTAACATTGAGTGTTTTTCTGATGCGGATTGAGCAAGTTCCAAGATTGATCGAAGGTCCACTATTGGCTATTGTGTTTTTGTTGGTGGTAATCTGGTTTCGTGGAAGAGTAAGAAGCAAAATGTGGTGTCGCGATCTAGTGCAGAATCTGAGTATAGAGCAATGGCACAAGCTTCGTGTGAGGTTATGTGGGTTTCTCAACTCTTAACTGAGTTCGGTCTTAAAGTCTTAGTTCCAGCGAAGCTATGGTGCGATAATCAAGCTGCGATTCATATTGCTTCGAATCTAGTTTTTCATGAACGAACTAAACATATCGAGATAGACTGTCATTTTGTTCGTGAGAAAATTCAACAAAACTTGATCTCTACAGCATATGTGAAGACTGGAGAGCAGTTAGGAGATATCTTTACAAAATCTCTTAATGGAGCTCGGATTTCTTATATTTGTAACAAGCTGGGCATGATTGACATCTATGCTCCATCTTGAGGGGGAGTGTTACGAAATTATAGGCTGTAAATATGTAGTATTAGCCCAATTAGGAATAGCTTGATTATAGGAATTATTTTTTCTTTGATTTTCTTCCTATTTAGTATCTACCTTTTTTGTATCTGCAAGGCTGTATGATTTTCTTCCTTTTTTGTATCTGCAAGGCTGTATGATTTTCTTCCTTTTTAGTATCTACAAGGTTGTATATATATGTACTACTTTCTCAATAGAAAGACATCAATTTCTTCTAATTCTTGTTCTATCACAAGGTTAATATATTATTTGTTGGGTATGCCATTATTATGAGTAGTGATAGATAAAACTGCTTATTTTCAAAACTATAACATATTACATATTACATTCATTGATGAAAATTCCAGAACATAACCAATCCTAAGCTGTTGACACTCGGTTTCTTCAAGTATTTCAGAGATTCTGCTGTTATATCCATGTTTCAGATTTGTGAAAGATGTGATTCAGACCAATAAAAAATAGTAGAATAATTTAGATTATAGCAAAAGAAGTAAAGAAGAAGAAGAAGATAGCAAGAAGAAAAAGGAAGAATGGTGAAGAAAGGACAAAAGGAGGAGTTCGATAATCTCCTTTTTCCCCTACTCTAATCTTTTATTAATCTTACTTAAGTTACATAATTTACAAGTCTGCCCTTAAGAGGGCATCCACCTCATCAGCTAAACATGAATTAAAGGCCCATAAAGAAAAAACCTAATAAGAACAAATAACAAGAAAGAACTAATCAATAAGACACTAATGGGATAGGGCCCATTCGGCTCAGTCTCTCTACACTCCCCCTCAAGCTAAGCATAGATATCAATCATGCCCGACTTGCTTATATAGTGAACCAACTTTCCTTTTAGGAACACCTTTTGTCAAAACATCAGCCAACTATTCTTCAGAAGCAACAAATGGTAGGCAAACTTCTCCTGAAGCAACTCTCTCTCGTATAAAATGCTTGTCAACTTCTATATGCTTAGTTCTATCATGTTGAACAGGATTATGTGCAATGTTGATAGCGGCCTAGTTGTCACAATATAACATCATGGACTTCTCATAGTCTATACCCAGTTCTTCTAAAAGAGATCTCAACCACAAAAGTTCTAAAACTCCATGTGCCATTGCCCTGTACTCTGCTTCAACTGAGGATCTAGCCACTATGGACTACTTCTTACTCCATGATACAATGTTCCTTTAACCTAAAGTGGACCTCCTATAATCAATACATCCAGCCTAGTTAGCATCAATGTATGCTTTCAGCTTCACGTGTCCATGTTTAGCAAACAAGATACCTTTCCTTGGAGTCCCTTTTAGATAGCACAAAACCCTCTTAGTAGCTACCAAATGTTTATCCCTGGGAGAATGCATGAATTGACTAATTACACTAACTGCATAGGAAATATCTGGTCGAGTCATGCAAAGATATAATAACTTCCCAACTAATCTCTAGAACACTCCCCTATCAGTCAACAATTCACCATTAGTAGCTGATAGCTTATGATCTAGGTCTATAGGAGTAGAAGCTGGTCGAGCACCCAGTTTGCCAATCTCTGCAAGAAGATCAAGAACATACTTCCATTGAGAAATGAAGTTACCATCCTTAGATCTGGCAATTTCAATTCCCAAGAAATATCCGAGTTCTCCCAAGTCTTTAATTTCAACTCAGTGTTAAGAAAGCTTTTGAGATGAGCAACTTCTTGAGTATCATTACCAGTAACCACAATATCATCAACATAGACAATCAGAAGGGTCACTAAGGAATCTCTCCTCTTAACAAACAGGGTATGATCCGTCTGAGTCTATGTGTACCAAAAAGTAACAAGAGCAGCCTGAAATCTGTCAAACCAGGCTCTAGGAGATTGCTTAAGGCCATAAAGGGACTTCTTTAGTTTATAGACCTTCCCTTGCATCTCCTTCCCATACACCCCTGGAGGTAAAGACATATAGACCTCTTCATGTACGTCCCCATTCAAGAAAGCATTTTTTACATCGAACTGATGAAGTGGTCAATCAAAAGTAGTAGCTAAAGATATCAAAACTCAAACTAAAGTCATTTTGGCCACTGAGGCAAAAGTTTCCAGGTACTCAATACCGTACATCTAAGTGTATCCTTTAGCAATCAAACGAGCCTTACATCTCTCAATAGTACCATTTAAATGATACTTGATAGTGAACACCCATTTACAGCCAACCAATTCCTTTCCCTCATGCAAATCCACAATTTCTCAGGTATTGTTCTTATTCAAAGCATCTTGTGTTCTTTCCTCAAAGAGAGAGACGCGAGAAAAGAAAAGAGAGAGGAGAAGAGAAGGAAGAGAGAGATTCGATTGGGAATCAAAAACTATAGCTGGCGGCACCCAGCTTGTTATTTATATTCACTTAATATAAAAAGATCAGAAGTTACAAGTATGCCCCTGGCAGCACTTCCTAATAATAAACAAATAAAAAAGAAAGACAAGAAACTAGCTGACAGCATCTTGGCTGACTAGGCTGACAGCATACTAACAGAAACTGTAGAGAACAAATAAATAAGCTTCACAACACTCCCCCTCAAGTTGGTCTGTATATGTCTATCATGCCCAACTTGTCACACAACTCATTGTGCCGCGAATATGGAAGTCCTTTTGTGAGGACATCAGCAAGTTTTTTGATAAATCCAATAAATTGGAAGTACCCCCAAGTTTACATAATTGATATGCCTTAATCCACATATTAGTACTGAGAAAACAAGATGCAATAGCATACTGAAATGCTATAAATGGTTGAAAATGAATCGTACACTGTCGGTGTTTAGCCATTTGCGGGCAAAAATGAAGTTAGAGTTGCATAATTGCAAAAGAGCATATAAAGAATATAAAATGGAAATTGAAAAATAAAAATATGGTAGCTTACTTGTAAACCAACAGTCATGCTTAGAAGAGCAATTTCATTGTTCCCTGCCTTGAGAGAAATTGGACTTTCAAATTTGAAGGTTGAATCAGCACCATATCCAGATACACTAGCTGTATACGAATTGAAGTGAACTCACTATGGGAGATTATTCATACAAAAACACATATTTGATAATAAGATTATTTATGATAGTCATGACAAAAAGGACGTAATATATTGGCATTCACAAGAAGACATAAACCACACAAAGTGTGTACATATGGAAAAGAAAAGAACTAAATAAATTTTTACAGGGAAGATGAGGGCAAGTATTTCATATTACTGTGTATGGGTGTACCATTTTTTCTATTTAATTTTCCCTTTAGTCCCTCAAAAGTGACCATTCTGTAAATCTCCCTTTAGTAGGGACTCTTTAGTGACTAAACATAATTTACATCATAATATATAAGGCTGTTTAGTGGCTGCCAACTGGTTGCCACAAGTTCTCACATTGTTGTGTGCTTCTTCTCCTATTGTCTATTAGAATAGCACTGCTTAATACTATACAGATTTACATGGTATCAGAGCAGGTTTTGTACATGCTACAAAGAAGGCCTTAGGATTTGCTTGAGTGTCTTCAAAGGCAGATGTTTTCACATGGTTTGCAATTTTGGCAGTAAGAATCTAAAGTAAATTCTTTTGATTTGGTTCAATGAGAAATATTAGTTAAAGTGTTGGAATGTTTTCTCTGAATTTTCTGGTTAACTTTTGGGTTTTTTTCTATCAATCCACATATTTTCTATTTTCCAAAATCAAACAAGAAAAAAAATTAGATCATACTGTTGATGTCTGTGATTAGTTAGGTTTTCTGATTGATTCTTCTTGATTCATAATCACCTATAAGATATATCATCCGTATCAACGTATTAAAACTGATTTTCATTTGTGTGAAATTGTTTTTACTGCTTGAGGTGCTTAGACACCTATTCTGGATGCCAGAAGGGGGATCTTTTCTGAAATTTGTCACATTTTGTATGTTTGGTGATCAGAAACATTTTTGTTCATTATCTATGGCTTCCGAAAAATCTGAAATCCTCTCCATGAAGGTTAATAGGATAAACAATGCTATTTGGAAGTTTCACTTTCACTGTTTTTTTTGGAAGGTCTATGGGGCTATTTCAATGGCTCTGAGGCTAAGTTTGCTTCTTCTAAGACTAAGACTTTGCAACGTGGCAGATCGACAATAATAAAATAGTTTCCTTGATTCTTAGTTCAGTTGGTATGGACATTGGAATGCAGATGAAAGGTTTTCAGCCTGTTAAGGAAATGTGGGAGTATCTTGAGAAGGTCTATCAACAATTATGCCATAGTTTTTGTTGAAGATTAATCAGTTTTTTGATGTTTTTTATGAGTAGATGTTTTATGTTAGTTGTTAGATAGGAGGTAGGGACCACAGTAGTTATGTGAGTCCAAATTTTATTATGTTTTTGTGTCTTATATATTCTGTTTTATGTCTTGCCGCCCTATAAGGGCATAGTTTTCTTTGTACTGCTCTATTATTTTTAGTATAAATAATAAGTGAAGGGGGCGGCTAGATTATTGCTCTCTTTTCTTTCAACTTCTCTTCTTCTCCTTCTCTCTTCCTTCTCTCTTCAAGAAACAACTTTTCTTTCTATTTTTTTTTTATTTCAGCCGATTTCTACTTGGTATCAGAGCCTCGGCTAGGGTTTCTTGAAGCATTCTCATGCAGCCCTAGAACAGCGACTGCATGAAGTAGTAAAGGGCTGATCGATCTGCTATAGATTGCCCAGTTCTTGGATTTTTTGGTGGGATCTAGTCATTAGGAAGGTGATCTACTGTTCGACATCAAAATCAGGAAGAACTGGAGTACGGGGAAGAGTCTCAGAAAAGTTGGACTCTCGGTTTTTTATCTGATCTTGGGCACCCAGGTATTGTTAGTTTTCTTTCGATTTTCTGAAGAGGGCGGTTTGGTTTCTGGAATTTTTTGAGCCTCCTGGAGTGATCGGTTCACTCTTCTCTCTGTTGGGAGGCGTGGGGAGGAGATAGATTTCTCTCCAACTAGGGTTTTCTTCTTCCGGAAGGGTTGGTTTCTGTGTGTTTGATATTAATTTATTTTTTGAAGGTCTCCAATCTATTTTTTTCTTATTGTTGAATTGTTTGAAGTAAGATGGAGAGTTGAAATACCGAGATGAAATCTACCAGTACAGTGGGACTGGGTGTTGGGGGTAGTTGTGATATTTTTGGGTATGGGATCATTATTACAGTAAAACTTGATGGTACAAATTATTTGGAGTGGGCACAATCAACTAAGATGGCTATTGGTGCTTGTGAAAAATTAGGGTATCTCACTAAGGAGAAGAAGAAACCTGATATAGACTCTTCCTGATGGGTGCATGAGAATTACATGGTAATGTCCTGGTTGTGTAATTCTATGTTACCTCATATTGCAAAAAATTTCCTATGGGCTAATACTGCTAAGGAGATTTGGGATGAATTGACTGAAACCTACTCTTAGAAGCAAAATGAAGACAAAGCTTATCGGTTAAGAAATCAGGTGATAAGTATGAAACAGGGAGAAAAACCTCTTGGTGTGTATTTCTCCATGCTGAAAACCCTATGGCAGGAAATAAATCACTTAGAAACTGTGGTATGGGAAAGTGTAAATGATGCAACAACTTATCATAGACTGGTAGAGAGGAATAGGGTTTTTGAGTTCTTGGCAAGGCTGAACCCTGAATTTGACATTGCTAGGTAGCATATTCTTTCTAGGGAGGGTGTGACACTCTCTCAGGCCTATGCCTTTGTCTCTAGAGAGGAGAATAGGAGGAATGTAATGCTGAGACAGCCTGGGATTGACCAGTCGGCTATGGTTGGTACAACAAAACCTAAGCCGAATGGAGACAAGGGGAGTAGTAAGACTAAAAGGGAAGATAAGAAGGACTTGGTGTGTGATTATTGCAAGAAGCCTAAGCATACTAGATACACGTTTTGGAAGCTTCATCCAAATCTTATGCCTGCTCGGATAAGAAAAAAGAGGGGAAATGAAAATGTAGCCACTATAGGAGACTCTTCAGCCCCTCTTTCCCAAACTGGTTGGGAATCCATTGCAGTAGCAGTAGTGAGAACAAAATTGGAGAGGTTTGCACAGATTATGAGTAAGAAAGGTTCACCTATTTCTAGCCTTCCAGATGGACAGCAGATGGTAGGATCCATCTAATGGACGCCAAAAAGGTTGCGGAATGGGTGGCCGAATTTCAAAAATTTCCTACCTTCCTCCAACTGGGAATCGTATTCCCAAAATTTAGAATACCATATTCAAGGATCTTATTTGAACCATAATCGAACCAGATCTGAACCACAAGGTAAAAGGGAGGATTATACCTGATCCGGAGAAGCAGTATCTCCCAAAGTTGGTGTTCACGCCCAAAGAAGAAACCAAGATCCGCTCCTGCTGAAGATGACACAGCTGTGGATGGAACGGAACCAGCAGGGTGCGTCCTACACACTGGATCCTTCGCAAGAATCTTCTAGAAACTCTGAACACCAAATCTTCTTCAGTCTTTCTTGCAAGACTGATGTCAAGAACTGATTTCTTGACTTCCTATTGTTGCAAAGATCGAATCTTGCAATAGTGAATGGCGGCGGCAGGAGGAGAACTCCAGGGACAAAGATGGATGAACTGCTTTTCTTCTCTTTGGAGTATGAATGAGATCTAATCTTAATTCGCAGGGAGTTTTCTCTCATCAAAAACCTAGTTCGAATTCTGATGTATTTTCTCTTGTTTTTCTCCTCCTTTCTTCTTGATTAAGAAACCTCCTAATTAGGAGTTACCCAATCCAAATCTGTATTTGGATAGGGGATTATCTTAATCCTATCTGCAGATTAAGTTAGTTTACTCCTGATCTTATCAGGAGGTTACTAGATTCAAATCTAATTTGAATTTGGTCTCCTGGAGTGGATAAGGTTAAAGGCCCAATCCTTTTACTAACATTAATCTCAGATTCGCCCCATAGATGGGTGATCATATCAGCCCAGCTCAAAATGGGCTTTTGGCCCATTAGATGTTCAGTGTTTAACTAGTTTCCAATCTGCTGCCCAGTTGGACTTCTTTGTATGGCGTGGGACCCAAGCATTGATCTACACACCAGCCACATGGGTTCAGCCCAGCCTTTAATACAAGGCCCAACCGAATTCACTGAAAGACTCAGTAAACCCCTGAGCCCATCATATGGACCCTATGGGCCCAACACTTACATTAAGTGGTCCCTGGGCCAAGCCATCTTATAAAAACCCAGGGACTGTGGGCAGGTGCAAGATTAGCCCATCAGGTATTATCCTAAATGGTCTTACACTTAACCTCTCACCCTTAATGATCAAGCACTGCCCGACAAGAGAGGACCTCTCCCTCGGCTGCAAGGAACAGTGCCACACTCTCCTCTCACATGGATCCCGGGAATTAAAACCATTTGCAAACATTTTGAAACCGTACATATAATATAAGTATATTAATTTTGCAAAACAAAATTCCAACGATTGAAATCAACTGCCGGCAGTTTGGTTTCCATCAGAGAGAGTGCATTCCCGATCATTACCCTTTGTCCGACAAAGTGGCTGATTCTGTCACTATGACCACCCACTCAGATGAATTCTCAAACTGCCCCAACATACCCAGGTTTTGATCCCCGCTAAGGATCTCACTGATTGGTATATCAAAGACAGCCTGATCCGACACCCAGTGAAGTGTCATAATCGAGTCTAGGGGTCAAGTGTAACTTTCCAGTTTTGCCCATCTATCTCCAAGGTCCAGGGCAAGACTGGAAATCTGGTCTGGTTCAAGGATTCAAGTAATCCCATACTGCATGTGCCTCGGGTCTTACCCTGGTGGCTGAGACAGGCCATCCCAACACTTGGTGGCACACCAGCATCAACCTTGGCAGGATAAATCTCCCCAGACTTATCCAACGGCTGTGAACATTTAAAACTAACATGAATCTCTATAAATGTCCAGTTTTAGGGTTTTGCACAGAATTAAACCAAACAACATGAATCTAACATGCACTTTATTTATTTCCACTAAATAACAAAAGTACATCAAATCAGATTGAAGCTAAGGGCATACATAAACTGTCTAACAGCTCCCACTTCCACTTAGGTCCAATCTGGTACAAGCCGGAGTCCCATACTTTCCACGTGTTTCTCAAACACCTTCTGTGTCAGTGGCTTAGTCAATGGGTCTGCCACATTATCCGCTGATGCTACCTTCTGAATTAGGACGTCCCCTCTACCAACGATCTCTTGTAGTACATGGTACTTTCTCTCGATGTGCTTTGACTTCGAGTGAGCCCGAGGCTCTTTAGCTTGGGCGATCGCTCCATTGTTGTCACACAACAACGGGATGGGTGATGTGTTGAATGGAATCGCTCCCAATTCGTGTATGAACTTCTTCATCCACACGGCTTCCTTGGCAGCTTCACTTGCGGCAATGTACTCGGCCTCGGTTGTGGAGTCTGCAGTGGACCCCTGTTTGCTGCTTTTCCAGCAAACAGCACACGATCCTATCGTGAAAACATACCCAGATGTAGACTTTCTGTCATCCGGATCCGACTGGAAATCGACATCAGTATACCCTAGAACTTGCAGTGAACTACCATCGAATACTAGACAAAACTCTTTTGTCCTTCGAAGGTATTTGAGTATGTTCTTCACAGCAGTCCAATGCTGCTGCCCTGGGTTTGCCTGGAATCTGCTTACCACACTCACCGCCTGAGCTATGTCTGGGCAAGTGCACAGCATGGCATACATGATGCTCCCTACGGCTGAGGCATAGGGAACGTCTCTCATGCTCTCAATCTCCTCAGAAGTCTTGGGAGACATCTTCTTGGAGAGAGTGACTCCGTGCCTGAAAGGAACGTTTCCTTTCTTGGAGTTTTCCATGCTGTATCTTTTGACAATTTTGTCAATATAAGCAGCCTGGGATAATCCAATTATCCGTTTCGATCTATCTCTATAGAGTCGAAGACCCAGTATGTACGAAGCTTCTCCAAGATCTTTCATGGAGAACTGCTGTGATAGCCATACCTTGACCGAAGTCAACAATCCTACATCATTCCCAATGAGTAGGATATCGTCCACGTACAAGACCAAAAAGGTGATCTTATCCCCACTGGATTTCCTGTAAACACAGGGCTCATCCGGATTTTGCTCAAAGTCAAACGTTTTGACTCCAGAATCAAATCGGATGTTCCAACTCCTAGAAGCCTGCTTAAGTCCATATATGGATCTATTAAGTTTACATACCATGTGTTCTTGACCAGCAGCAATGAAGCCTTGCGGCTGCTGCATGTAGATGTCTTCACTAAGATCTCCATTTAGGAACGCGGTTTTGACATCCATTTGCCAAATCTCGTAGTCATGGTACGCTGCTACAGCTAGCAGGATCCTAATGGATTTAAGCATGGCCACGGGCGAAAAGGTTTCCTCATAATCGATGCCTTCTTTCTGAGTATACCCTTTCGCCACCAATCGAGCTTTGTAGGTCTCAATCTTGCCATCGGGGCCCTTCTTCCTCTTGTAGATCCATTTGCAACCAATTGCTTTTACCCCGGAGGGCGGATCTACTAGAGTTCAGACTCCATTGGTCTCCATTGAGTCCATCTCAGCTCTCATGGCCTCCACCCACTTCTGGGAGTCTATGTCTAACATAGCTTCCGCGTAAGTCACGGGATCCTCTTCACTAGTCAAGGCTTCCACCAGGTAACTATCCTGGTCATAACCATATCGGACTGGTGGTCTGGATACCCGGGTGGACCTTCTAGGTTGGTTTTTACCTGGAACTTGTGGGACATCTCCCACTGCTCTTGAGCTCTCCTCATCAAAAACTATTTCCTGATGATGGGTGTCCAGGATGCATTCGGATTCTAAGAATGGGGCGTTTCGACTGCAGAACACTTTCTGCTCACTTGGGTCATAGAATAGATAACCCACCGAATCCTTTGGGTAGCCTATAAACAGGCAACGACTGGTTTTAGATTCCAACTTGTCCGCACTTGTTCTTTTAACGTGTGCAGGACAACCCCAAATCTTCAAGTGTCTTACACTTGGCTTCCTTCCGGTCCAAAGTTCATATGGAGTTTTCGGAACTGATTTGGTTGGAACCCGATTCAGCACGTAGATAGCAGTCTCTAATGCGTATCCCCAAAAGGATGTGGGTAATTGTGAGCGTAAGAGAAGTGACCGGACCATGTCCAACAAGGTCCTATTCCTCCTCTTTGAAACACCGTTGAGTTGAGGTGTAGCAGGAGGAGCTAATTGTGACACTATCCCATTGTCCTTTAAGTAGCCCCTGAATTCGTCAGAGAGATACTCGCCACTTCGATCTGATCGAAGGGCCTTAATTTCTCTCCCTAACTGTTTCTCGACTTCCTGTCTGAACTCTTTGAACTTTTCAAAGGATTCAGACTTATGTCTCATTAGGTACACGTAACCATATCGTGAAAAATCATCTGTAAAAGTGATGAAATACACATGTTGATTCCGTGTCCTAACACTCAGGGGACCACATACATCAGTATGTATTAGGTCAACTGTGCCTTCAGATCTTTCAGGCTTACCGTCAAAAGGCCGCTTAGACATCTTACCTTGAAGGCAAGGTTCACAAGTGGAAAGATTTTCTACGGTTAGAAAATCCAAAGGACCATCCTTTACCAGTCTTGTGATTTGGTCAACACCGATATGGCCAAGTCGGTAATGCTAGAGGCACGTGGGATTTATTGTATCACAATTCCTTTTCTTGGGATTTTCGACTGACGTAGTTTCGGTTAAGTTAGTTTCCAGAGAAGGATGTAGAACATAGAGACCGTTCTCCAGTTCCCCGCATGCGATGAATTTGTTATTCCGTTTAACAGTAATCATATTACTAAAATAAACAGTATATCCATCAGCACACAGTTTAGAAATAGAAATTAAATTTCTTCTCAAGTTTTGTACATAAAGACAATCTTTAATAACAAGTACTCCTTCTCTAAAAACTAATTCTATGGTTCCTATTGCCGCAGCTGCAACACTTGCAGTTGTTCCCAAAAATAGTGTCACTTCGCCTTCACTCAACCTTCTGCTAACTTTGAACCCCTGTAGTGAGTTACACGCATGAGTTGAAGCCCCGGAGTCAACACACCAGGACACAAAAGTAACTAACATATTAGTTTCTATGACACAAGTTTCGATGTTACCTTTCTTAGATTCCAGGTAGGCAAGACAATTCCTCTTCCAGTGGCCGGTCTGCTTGCAAAAGTGACAGACATCAGATGCCTTGTTTTTCTTCTGCTTCTTAGGTTTGGCAGCTTTCTTCTGGGGCTTCTTTGCCTTTCTCTTTTTCTTGCCTGATTTGTTAGCTTCGGCAAGCATAACCACAGGCTCATCCTTCTTAAGTAGATCCTCGGCTCTCTGCAACATATTGCTGAGTTCCTGGACGCTGACATTCAGCTTATTCATATTATAGTTCATTGTGAACGCATTGAAGGAAGAGGGCAAAGAATTTAGGATGGCATCCACTTGCGTGCCAAGATCTAGCCCGGATCCAAGAGCTTCAAGTTCGTTAATGTATTCCATCATCCGAAGACAATGGTCATGAACTTTCTGCCCTTTGGTCATCTGCGCGGTCATGAACAATTTCAGGACCTTCTGTCGAGTATAACGGTTCTGCTCTTCATACATTGTTCTTAGACTGTCCAATATGTCATTGGCTAGTTCGATTTGATCGAACTGCCTCTGTATTGAGTTGTCTAATGAGGCAATGACAAAGCAGCGGGCTAGGGAGTTCTTATCCTCCCAATCTTGGTAGTCCCTCCTACGAGCCTCAGAAGCCCTATCACCCGGACGTTCCGAGGCAGGATTTTTCACCACCTTGTCTAACTTTTCGGAAGTTAGGACCAACATAAGATTTCTGTACCAGTCGGCATAGTTTGGGCCCTTAAGCTTGTTATCGTCTACCAGCTTTGCAAATTGACCGTTTGCCATTTTCTGATAAAACAGCAAAGATATTAGTCCACAACCTTAGTTTGATTCATGTTACCTACATAGATATGGCTTTTAATCTATGTTTTATTCCCATTTGTTCATCTCTGAGATTTCCCTCCTTTCTTAGTGACGGAGACGACGAAATGTCTCTGGAAATGTGGGAAATCACATGGGGTGCGTGAAGCCAATTGTTTCAGCTGCATAACCCCACCACCTTTCTGTGACGGATCATATCCACTCATCAAATGAGTTTCCTTTTGGCCTCTGTCAGACAAGGTTCAGAGCTGTTTTCAGGTAAACCTTTCCGTCCAGTGAGTGCACACCCATCATATTCAGGTTACGCCAAGGTACCGTGAGAGAGTTCCCATTTTCTGGTGAAGCCCCTCCCACATCGGTCTATGACGCCCTTATCATCTTATGAAACACTATAATAGATCCAACAACAAATGGATAACCCAATTTTATGGTGCATTTCCTCATTACTGAAGGACCCATCATTGTGCTAATGACGGAAGGCCTTTAGAGAGTCCATCATATGGATTTCCTTATCACATGCATTCATATTTGCTGGAGGGAACGAAATTACACCCTAGTTCTAATTTAGGTCAAACCAGAGTGTCTCCCACTGACTTTCATAAAGTCAGATTTCTGGTGGGCCTTAATCGGCTTGGGGTTCCGTACGCATCCCTTTTCAAGGTTGTGAGGCCCACCAAGCAAAGAGGGGTCATCCAATGACCTTAACGGACACCATGGCAATGATGTGCATTCAGCCATGGTGTGTGCAAGAGCCATTAACGAGTTTTCATGGGCCAAGTGCTTATGGCTCATGGTCGCAGCACATCATACATCCAAACATCACATGTAAAGGAGGAGTTGATCCAATCAATTAACTGCTGTAAAGCCCATCGAATAGCCCATTTAAAATCTAAATCATTAACAATTAATGTCTACTAGGTGTATGGGCTGAATCGCAATTAGCAGTTCGACCCATACAGCTTTTCTCACAATAGTGGGCTTTTGCAGTTTTAACTATTTAAAACTGGGCTTTACAGGTAGGCCGAATTAATCCCTGTAATTGAACATCAGATTTGGAACAGCAAGTGTGAGAAATATGGATTGAAAAACAGTCCTCTTCAAACCCCAGATTCGGTCCAAACAGTTTTGGTCCAATCTAGTCCGAAAAGGTCCAAAACTGATTTTCAACTCAAGAATTAATTCATGAAAGATCTGAAATTAATAATTTTGATTTCAAGAAATCACAAATCAATCTATGGACTGTTTGCACCACCTGCAAAACAGAGGTTAATCTCCAATGTTGCAGTTTCACAAACTGCAAATCGCAGGAAGCGATTTCTCCATCTGCAAATCTCCAGCGCCGCCATCTTCTTCCTTCTTCTTTAATCAAGAAAATAAATAACAGAAATCCTATTTCTATTAATTAATTACATTTTTGATCAAATCCTATACACTCAGTCTAGAAAATAAAAAAAAATTATTTACAGACCGAATTAAATGAAATAAATAAATAGAAAGGAAAAAAGGGTGCGCAGACCATCTGCGCCAAATCTGCACTACGATCTCCAGGTTCGAACAGTCCATTAAATCAAAATAAATGAAGAACAATTCTAAATGAATTTTGGATTTAACAAAAATTAATTTCAGATCAATCGCCCTTAACAAGAAACAGATTCTTGAAATATAGAAAACAATTTGCGCAAATCTTGAAAGAACTTCTATTTATCTGCGCAGGGTCAGATCTGATTTTCTTTTGGTTCAAGATTCGAACCTGTGGCTCTGATACCACTGAAAGAATGGTAGGATCCATCTAATGGGCGCCATAAAGGTTGCGGAATGGATGGGCGAATTTCAAAAATTTTCCTACCTTCTCCCAACTGGGAATCATATTCCCTAAATTTAGAATACAATATTCAAGGATTCTACTTGAACCATAATCAAACCAGATCTAAACCAAAAGATAAATGGGAGGAATATACCTGATCCGGAGAAGCAGTTTCTCCCAAAGTTGGTGTTCACGCCCAAAGAATGAACCAAGATCCGTTCCTGCTGAAGATGACACAGCTGTGGATGGAACAGAACCAGCAGGGTACCATCTATATCTTCTAGGATCATCAAATATTTCACCTGTATCCTGCTCAACTTAGCAATCGGTTCCATGTGTGTTTTAGTTGGTTTCGCACCTAACAGTCCTGTTTCATCCAATAGATCAAGGACATATTTTCTTTGGCACAGGTTTGCACCTTGTTTTGACCTAGCAACTTTTATACCCGAGAAATACTTCAACTTCCCATGGTCTTTTTTTTTGAAAATGGTCTTGTAGAAAGGCCTTTAGTCTGTCAATCCCTAATCTGTCACTACCAATTATGACTATATCATCCTAATAGAGTTGACATACTCTCGTAGTATTATCCTATCCAGAATAAAGTTTCTTGGCATGTTCCCATATGTCCTTAGTTGTATCTACTTGTAAGAAGTAGAATTGTTACTATGTGATCAGAGAAGTACTAGAGGTTTGAAGAGAAGGAAAGAGAGAGAAAAGAAGAGTGAAGAGTGAAGAGAGGAGGAGAAGAAAGAAGGGGTTCGGTGATTGATGATCTATCGCCCCATATACTTCTTTATTTATAGCTTTAGGTTCCTTACAAGAATAAGAAATAAACATAAAGTCCTAGCCCTACTAAAACAAAAATTAGAAACAATAAGGCCAGCCGGCCTAACTTAAAAGAAATTAGAAACAATAAAAGAAATTAGAAACAACTACGTGTGGGTATGGAACCACACACACTAGAGCCTGAGTGTGGGTATGGAACCCCATGCTCGTGGCTAACCAACTATTTCTTCACCCCCCTCAAGTTGGGAGTAGATATTTGTCATGCCCAACTTGTGTAGATCTATCTCCAATTTGATTTTTGTGACTGCTTTGGTGAAGAGATCAGCTAACTGCATGTCTGAGGCAATGTAAGGAAGGAATACTTCTTGAGATGCGACTTGCTCTCAGATAAAATGTTTGTCAACCTCGATATGTTTAGTCCTGTCATGCTGTATTGGGTTGTGGACAATATTAATTGCAGCTTGATTATCACAATACAACATTAAAGGCTTCTCATAATCAACCTCCAACTCATTAAGCAAGAATCTTAACCATAACACTTCTGCACTGGAGCGAGCAACAACATTTTGTTTCTTGCTCCTCTAGGAAACAAGATTTCCCCCCACAAATGTACAATATCCAGACGTTGACCTCTTGTCATCAACACATCCAGCCCAATCCGCATCTGTATACACTTCTATTTTCAGATGACCGTTATTCTTGAAGAGTATACCTCTTCCTGGACATCTCTTTAAGTAGGCAAGGATCCTTTCTACTGCAAGGAGGTGGGTGGTCCTAGGAGAATGCATGTATTGACTGACAACACTGACGACATAAGAAATATTTGGTCGGGTTAGACAAAGATAAAGAATTTCCCCAACCAGCTTTTGGTACATAGCCCTGTCCTCAAAGAGTTCTCCACTTTCTGCACTTATCTTATGGTTAGGCTCAATGGGAGTATCAACAGGTTTCACTACTAACTTGCCAGTTTCTTCCAATAAGTCCAGAACATACTTCCTTTAGGAGATGAAAATGCCATGCTTAGATCGAGCTACCTCAATTCCTAGGAAATAGTGTAACTTTCCTAGATCTTTCACTTCAAATTCCTTGTGAAGGTGCTGTTTAAGGGTTTCAATTTCACTAGTGTCACTTCCTGCTATCACAATGTCATCTACATAGATTGCAAGTAGAGTCGGGGAATGACCTGTCTTCTTAAAGAAGAGAGTGTGATCTGACTGAGCCTGTATGTATCCGAATTTGTCCAAAGCCAGTCTAAACCTATCAAACCAAGTTCTCGGGTAATGTTTCAGCCTGTACAAGGCCTTCTTCAAAAGACAAACTTTCTTTCCTGCTTTTGTACTATAAAAACCAGGGGGTAACTCCATGTATACTTCCTCTTGCAAGTCTCCGTTAAGGGAGGCATTCTTAACATCTAGCTGAAATAGTGGCCACGAGAAGTTTGCAGCAATGGATAGAAGAACTCTAATAGTGTTCATTTTTGCAACAGGTGCAAAGGTTTCTATATAGTCTATGCCATAAGTTTGTGTGAATCCCTTTGCAACCAATCTGGCCTTATACCTCTCTACAGTACCATCAGCATTATATTTCACAGTAAACACCAATCTGCATCCAAACAGTTTCTTCCCTTCAGGCTGGTTAACTAGTTCCCATGTGTTGTTCTTGACAAGAGCATCCATCTCTACTTGCATTGCTTCCTTCCATTCAGGTATCAAAAGAGATTCTTGCACTTTTTTGGGTATAGGAATAGCAGAAATAGATGCCAAGTAAGATCTGTAGGATTCTAAGAGACAATTATAGGAAAGGAACTTGGAGATGCAATGGGTAGTGGATGAGGTGCAACAACGCTTCCCTTTACAAATAGCAATTGGAAGATCAAGGTCATCTGTCAGTGAAGGCTGAGCATTTGTAACAATGGGATCAATAGTGGGAGCAGTAGTAGTGTCTGGATCTGGAGCTGTAGAAGATGTTGGAACTGGCCTGGATTGTTGTTGAGTACGAGTATCAACCTGCCTCCACCACTTTCTATGATACACTCTCAACTCCCTGCATTTTTGACAACCTTCTTTGCAACTCCACCCCCCCCGTCAGTAACTAGGACAGGTAAATGAATTCTTGGGGCTGAAACTGAAATCCCTTCCTCACTATACTCCCCCTAAAGAGAAGCCTTATAATAGTAGGGCATATCCTCAAAGAAGGTGACATCCATGGACATAAAGCGGTTCCCTGAAATTGGCTCATAATAGCAATATCCCTTTTGATCTTGTGCATACCCAAGGAAAATACACTTAGTGGCTTTGGGATCAAACTTGGAGCGATGAGGTCCAAGGATTTGAACAAAACAAGTACACCCAAAAGTTTTGAGGGGAATAGTGAATAGGTCCTTATCTGGATATAGAAGACTGAACGGGGTTTGCATGTTTAGGACCCGTGAAGGAACCCTGTTAATGAGGTATATGGCTGTACGAACTGCATTTCCCTAGAAGCATATGGGAACATTGAAGTTGAGTATGATGCTTCTGGCTACCTCTAAAATATGCCTGTTTTTTCTCTCAGCAACCCCATTTTGCTTAGGTGTCTGAGGACAGGTACTCTAATGAATGATCCCATGATCAAGGAGACAGGATGCCAAGGGTTTTGAAAAGTATTCCTTGGCATTATCAGATTTAAGAATCTTGATCTTGGTCTCAAATTGGGTTAGGATCAATTGATGGAAAGCTTGGGTTAGAGAGGGGACCTTATCTCGAGAGTGCATAAGATAGACCCATGAAAAACGGGTATAGTCATCAACAAATAATAAGAAATATCTATACCCCCCATGGTGGGAGTATGGTAGGGCCCCCAAACATTAGTATGCACAATCTCAAAAGGAAGGTTGCTTCTTTTATTACTTAAAGGATAAGATGATCTACTGTGTTTTGCAAGTTCACAACTTTCACATTTTAACCCAGACACTTCTACTGACTCAAACAAGTTTGAAAAAAGACTTTTTAAAGACCGAAAAGATAAATGACCTAAGCGGTTGTGCCAAAGCATAATCTTACTACAAGACTGAGAAACAAACAATTTCCCTGCTTCACTTTGCTCCCCTTGTAAATGTTCTAGTACGTAGACTCCATTCATCTCACGGCCAATCCCAATCACCTTCTTCGTTTTCAGATCCTGAAAAATACACCGATAAGGGAAAAAAGATATCGAACAGTTTTGATTTTTAGTAATACTACTAATTGAAAGTAAGTTAGCACTAAGCTTGGGAACATGCAAAACCGAGGATAGGGTGATGGTATCTGATAATCTAATGTCTCCCTTGCCAGAAATTGGTACAAGAGAGCCATCAGCAATAGAAACTTTGTCTCTCCTAGAGGATTAACAATAGGTGCTAAATAGAGTAGATATGATGGTCATATGATCTGAAGCACTTGAATCTATTACCCAGGAAGGTCTAGTATTACCTGGGACAGAAGCATGGCAAGCAGTAGCTCTTGTACTTGTATGAGCAAGGGCTGAAGTAGGCTGAGCTGAATTACTAAATTCATTTTCTAGCTGAGTTAGAGCAGCTCAGACTGCAGCTAGGGTATCTAGAGGAGTGCCTCTTGTGCCTAATGAAGTTGTACTATCAGTGTTGACAACCATATTAGCATTCCCTTTCTTATTTTTGAGCTTTGTTGGAACTAGATGAGGATGCAGTTTCCAATAGGTGTCCTTAGTATGTTTAGGTTTCTTTCAGTGTTCACATACTAAGTCCTTCTTAGCTTCCTTCTTCTCCTTACCCCCCTCCCCCCAGATTTAGGTCTAACTGCTGCCAAGGCTGATTCGGAGGGCTGTTGCTGCAACATAATCTTTCTCCTAGTTTCTTCACTATGCACTAGGGAATAGGCTTGTGATAAAGTCACACTATCTCTTGTCAACAACTGCTATCTCACAATGTCATATTCAGAATTCAGACCGGCTAGGAACTCAAAAACTCTGTTAGTTTCAACCTTCTATCTATATGTTTGTGCATCTTTTTGACTCTCCCACTCAATTGTTTCAAGATGGTCAATTTCATGCTACAGAGATTTTAAGGTTGAAAAGTAAACAGAGACCCGCTTCTCTCCTTGCCTCAGATTTTTAACCTCACATTTCATCTCATAAGCCCTAGCAACATTAAGGGGATGAGAGTAGCTTTCCTTCATAACATCCCATATTTCCTTAGCTGTTTTGGCCCACAAGTAGTTTCGGCTGATGTGTGGCTGCATAGAGTTGCACAGCCATGACATCACCAAAAAATTCTCTTGAACCCACTTAGCATAAGTAGGGTCCTCCTTGGTCGGTTCCTTCACATCCCCTAGCAAGAAAGTTCAGTTTTCCTCTACCCCCAATAGCCATCACGGCTGATTGGGCCCATTATAAGTAGTTTGATCCATCAAATTTAACAGTTGTAATCTGAAAGGTGTTCTCAGTCATATTACCTAAACCACCAGTCCCAAAAACACCTTCCCCTTGGTTCTTGAATTCCATTCTAGGTTAGGAAACCTATTGTAATCAGAAAAACTATACCCCAAGGCTGATAATAGCTGACCTAGGACAAGGATTTTGCAGTTACCCAGAACCAGATAACAGTCAACTACTGTCCTGGAATTAATATCAGTCCTGGACTTTAGGTTTTTTTTTCTCCTAAAAATAGGTGAAAAAGAAGAGATTTTCTAGCTATACTTCTCTGAATGAACAACAAGGACTTTTTGAATATCAGTTTCAAAGAAAAAGAACTTGCTTTCTGAAGAAAAGTAGCCAATTTATCTCTTATTGCTGCCGGCCTCAAGAAAAGAAGGAACTTGCCCAGAAAAAACTGATTGCTTTTACTGCTATCGGCCTCAAGAAAAGGATAAATTTGCCCAGAAAACTGATTGCTTCCTTCAGTCTACAAATTTGATCAATCAACTACTGTTGGCACCTCCAATCTTGATCAAAGAATCGATCTTGATCACTCAATTCCTGCCTGATTCTTCCTGATTACAAGAAGCACTCTCCAATCTTAGGACAGCTGCTAAAAAACTTCTTGTAACCTCCAAGAATCAGCCAAAGTAAGGATCTTTCTGAACTTCCAGCCCTAAATAATTCTCATGTGGTTGGCTGAATTAAATCCACCTGAGAAAACCCTAGATCGAATGCTTTGATACCAACTTGTAAGAAGTAGAACTGTTACTGTGTGACCAGAGAAGTACTACAGGTTCGAAGAGAAGGAGAGAGAGAGAAAAGAAGAGTGAAGAGTGAAGAGTGAAGAGAGGAGGAGAAGAAAGAAGGGGTTCGGTGATTGACGATCTGTCGCCCCATACACTTCTTTATTTATAGCTTTAGGTTCCTTACAAGAATAGGAAATAAACATAAAGTCCTAGTCCTACTAAAACAAAAATTAGAAACAATAAGGCCAGCTGACCCAACTTAAAAGAAATTAGAAACAACTAGGTGTGGGTATGGAACCACACACACTAGAGCCTAAGTGTGAGTATGGAACCCCACACTCGTGGCTAACCAACTACTTCTTCATATCTAAGAACATAAAGTTGACACTTATCTTGGGTTCCATACTGTTCCACAACCATGTCATGATTTGGGCATCTTCTTGTTCCCAGTCATCAAACCCTGGAGATTCAGCTGATGGTTTATCTTCTTTTACATGTTTCACTTTCCTCTTTTCCTTGAGAGAAACTTCCATTGACTTAGCCCATGACACATAATTTTCACCATTAAGTTTAATTGAAGTCATTTGCACACCTAGATAGTCTGAGGGGATCATCACACCAAATTTCTGATCACTACCACCATCTTCAATTGCTGCCATTGTGTCCCCCAATACTATTTCTAATGCTGAATTATCAACCACCAAACAAATACTGTTGTCAAGTCAACACTATAGCAGTCTCCAAATCACTTATAACAGTCTCTCAACCAGTCACAATCAACAAACTTGACGTAAACTAGCATTCAGATCAAGCACTTAATGTAAACTACCATTCAAACACATTCGGCTACCATTCAGATAAAAAACCTTGATGTAAACTACTGACAATTAATCACCATGACTGTAACTCAAACAACCACACGAACCCTCTTGAAACTGCTCAATAGAGGGTAAACACTACAAACACCACCACACGACTACTAGGGTTGTCACTCATGGTGACAACAGTATTAAAATGATATCCTAGGGTTGCCGCACCTTCCTAACACCTGTAATGAGGATTGTGGCAGTCCTGGAAAAAATAAAATATTGCTGCAGTCACCTAGTTGTGTGCCTTATATTTCGCAGCCCAGAGAAGGAGAAAAAAGAAGGAAAGATCACAGGTCAGAATACTTGAAGCCACAGCCTTCTTCTCCTTTGTTTAGCACTCTGATACCTGAAGGGATGAGAGATCCATCCCATGGACGTCCAAAGATTGCGGAATAAGGGGCGAATTTCAAAAAATTTTTTCTCTCCCTTCAACTGGGAATCGCATTCCCTATTTAGAAAATCATATTTTCAATGATCATTCTTGAACCTTAAACTGAATCAGATCTGAACCAAAAGGAGTAAAAGAGAATTATACCTGATACAGAGAAGTAGTATCTCCCAACGAAGGTGTTCACACCCAAGGAAGGATCCAAAAACTACTCCCACTGAAGATGGCGCAGTGCAGGATGGAGCAGAATCAGCAGTGTTCTTCTCCAAGAACTCTATCCTTCGCAAGAATCAGCAGGATGGTACGTGAGCACAACTTCCTTTCAATCATTTCTTAAAGAACTGATGTAAGATCCAATCTTGACTTCTCCCACAACTGGAGATCGAACTGGCAAACAGGGCGGCAAGAACAGGGAGGCGGCAAGAGAGTATTCGCAGGGTGCAAAATTCTCTCTTCTTGATTTCAGCACTAAAGAAAATTTGATGATCTGTGTACACACAGACCTATGGCATTGATTATCTGGAGACATTTGCACTAGTTGCAAAGATGACCTCTGTTCGAATACTCCTTTCTCTTGTTGCCTCATACTCTTGGCCCTTGTTTCAACTGGATGTGAAGAATACTTTCCTAAATGGGGATCTACAAGAAGAGGTGTATATGGATCTTCTAGCTGGTTTTTATGATAATGCTGAAAAGGAAAAGGTATGCAAGCTGAAGAAGTCACTGTATGGCTTGAAACAATCTCCCAGAGCATGGTTTGACCAATTCAAAAAGGCCCTAATTGTTTTCGGTTACACTCAAAACACAATCTGATCACACCTTGTTTGTGAAGCACAGGGGATCTTTGGTGTCAATCCTAATTGTTTATGTGGATGATATTGTTGTCACTGGGAATGATCTGAGTGAGATTGATAGTCTGAAGAGGAACTTGCATAAGGAATTTGAGATTAAGGATCTTGGAGAACTGAGATACTTCTTAGGCATCGAAGTTGCAAGATCGAAACATGGAATTTTTATCTCTCAAAGGAAGTATGTCTTAGACCTTCTCCAAGAGACAGGGAAACTTGGAACAAAAGCAGCTAGCACCCCCATTGATCAGAACCATAGAATCAGTGCATCAGAAGGTGAACCAGTAAAGGACCTTGGGAGATACCAAAGACTTGTGGGTCGGCTACTATACTTGTGTATGACAAGACCGGACATCTCCTATGCAGTAAGTGTAGTGAGTCAATACATGCATGCTCCACGAGACCAGCATTGGAAGGCAGTTGACAGGATCCTTGCTTATTTGAAGGGACATCCAGGCAGAGGCATATTGTTTACTGATCATGGACAGTTGAAGCTAGAGGCTTATACAGATGCGGATTGGGCAGGATGCCTTGATGGCAGAAGATCAACTTCAAGAGTGTGCACCCTAGTTGGGGGTAACCTAGTCTCATGGAAGAGTAAAAAACAAACAGTTGTGGCAAGATCAAGTGCAGAAGCCGAATATAGAGCCATGGCACATGGAGTTTCAGAACTTCTCTGGATCCGTTCTCTGTTGGAAGAAATCGGTGTGCAGGCAGAAGAACCTATGATGCTATACTGCGATAACCAGGCAGCAATTAATATTGCCCATAATCCAGTCCAACATGACCAAACTAAGCACATTGAAGTAGATAGACATTTTATTAGAGAAAGGGTAACTTCTGGAGAAGTTTGTCTTCCATACATTTCTTCTGATCTGCAGCTTGTTGATGTTCTCACAAAAGGCATTGCAAAGAATAAGCTGGAGCATGATCTACGCAAGTTGGGAATGTGTGACATCTACTCCCAACTTGAGGGGGAGTGTTGAATGGGCTGATTTGTGTTTAGTTTATTTTCTTTTAAATTAAGAAGTTGTTGGGCCTTGGGCCCATTAGTTTTTATTTTTAAAAGAGTTGTAACTATTTAGTTTGAGTTGCTGCCCTACTAAGGGCATCTTTGTAATATCTCATATTTAAGTTAAATATAAATAGAATGAGGGGCTGGCGGCTAGGGTTACGACACACAATCCTAGTTGACCTTCTTCTCTTTTCTTTCGTTTTCTCTTCCTATTGCTGAAATCTACAACTTTCTCCTCTTCCTTTCACAAGAAGCTTGACCAAATCAGCAGATTGTGGTTTCTACTCTTACAGTACTCACAAATAATTTCTTTCTTCCCCTAAGCTACTTGGAGTCCCCGTAACTCCCTTGGGTTTCACTCCCATATTAGCAAAGTGATCATTTAGACCAGCCCCTTGAACCTGGACAAGTCTCTTGCTTTCTTCACTACTTACCAAGGCATAGGCTTGAGACAGTGAAACACTATCCTTGGATAAGATATTTTTCTTTGTGATGTCATACTTTGGATTCAGCCCTGTCAAAAACTCAAACACTTTGTTTCTCTCAAAAAGTTTCCTATAGGTCTTAGCATCATTAAAGGTTTCTCCCCCTGTCTCAAATACTTCACATCACTCCTCAACTTGTAAGCTCTGGCCACATTTAATTTCTGGGAATAGGTTTCAGCAACACTATCCCAAATTTCCTTTGCTGAATTCATCCACAAATAGTGTTGACAAATCTGCGGTTGCATTGAGTTCACAAGCCATCCAATAACAGTATAATTTTCTTGCATCCATTTTTCATATGATGGATTATCTTCTGAGGGAGACTTTTTGCTCCCGGAGATAAAACCCCATTTGCCTCTACTGCCGATATGAATTTTTACTAATTGTGACCAAGCCAGATAATTAGTTCCATCTAGCTTAACTGTGGTCACAACCAGTAGAGATTCTACAGAGGCTCTCGAAACCGGTCCAGATTCAGCAACATGCTTGTTTTCAACTTCTGAAGGGCTCATCTTCTTAAAATACTTCGAAAATAACTTCTAACAACTTCAAATAACAACAAATGAAGACAGAAGAAAAACTATGTTGTGAGTCAACCTCTATGCAGTCGTACCTTCTACCTGCATCACACTCGGAACCCGGGAGAAACAGAGAAATCTCAACCGCTCCTTGTAGACTTCACAGAATACCAATCCACTTGAATCGGTCTTCAAGATGAAGGATGAGAAGACTTTCAATCATTGAGCGCCCAAGTCAAACTCCCTGTGGGGCCTGCAATCAGATTTCTCCAGAAAATTAGGGTTTTGGGCAACACACTTGAATCTGTCAGGAGGACAACAAAACCAGTCCCCTTCTCTCCCAAAACCACTAACAACTGGGCTAAAATAGGTTTCTTTAACTATTCATCCAATTCAGTTCTCCATACACACTGTGTATGGGAAAAAAAAGGTGAAAAAAAAAAAGAAAAAGTCAAGCCTGCTCTGATACCAAGAAGAAAAACAACCTTTTGAAAAGAAAGGACTGTTTAAAAAGTTGTAGAAAATCAAAAGAAAGTAGCAGAAATCAGGTTTCAAGAAGAGAGAAGAGGAAGAAGAAGGTGGCGGCAACTAAGGTTCAGAGAGAGGTTTTCGAACATAATCTCCTCTTACACCCCTGATCCATTTCATTAAGTTAAACTTTAGTAATTTACAGAGAGGTCCCTGGTTGGGCAGAAAATTAAAAACATAACATAAGAAAGAATAAGAGCCCAGATTAAGGCCCATTACAACAAAGAACATAAAAGATAAAAAAAGATAAACAGCTTATGGGCCATTTTGCTCATCTTCTCTATAGCAACCAACTTGACCTTATACCTCTCAACCATCCCATCAGCCTTGTGTTTCACTGTGAATACCCGTTTATACCCCATCGGCTCTTTGCCTTCAAGAAGATCCACTAACTCCCAAGTGTTGTTTTTGTGTAGAACACAAATGTCCTCCATTGCATTTGTCCATTTAGGGATAGACAAGACATATACAACACTTTTGGGAATGGAGACACAATCAATGGTGGTCAAAAAAGCATAGAATGAGGGTGAGATGTTTTCATAAGATAAGAAATGGGCAATAGGATGTTTAGTAGTACATGATCTAATGCCCTTTCTATGAGTGATGGGAACATTAAGGTCATCAATAGGATTATCAATAGTAACATCAAGGGGAACAAGGGTACTTGGATCCTCCTCCAAGGAGTCAAATGATGCTAGATGCATAGTTTCTGGCTGCTCCACACCCTTTGAATTTAGCTGTCCCTTATAGCACCTTAGAAAAAACACGAAATGGAGTGGAGTCATGGAATGAAAGGCAATGGAACTTGAGAAACGTGCCTTTCCTCCTGCACCTTATTCTCCCCATGAGGAGAGGCCAAGAAGAAAGGATCAGACTCAAAAAAGGACACATTCATTGATACAAAGTACTTTCAAGAGACAAGATTAAAGCATTTGTCGCCTTTTTGGGAGGATGGGTAACCCAATAAAATATATAGGATAGAATTGGGGTCCAACTTACCTCGACTTGGAGACAAATTATGAACAAAGCATTTATAGTCAAACACACACACAAGAATAGAAAACAAAGAAGATTGAGGGAACAAGAGTTGATGTGGGGCCTTGTATTGTAAGAGACGAGAGGGCATGTGATTAATGACATAAGCCACATCCATCATAGTGTCAACCCAAAACCACTTGGGAACATTCATATGCAGTATCATACTACGAGCAACTTCAAGAAGATGTCGTTTCTTCCTTTCTGCAACACCATTCTGTTGTTGTGTTTTGGCATAAGATCTTCGATGAAGAGATCCATGGGATGCAAAGAAATCAACTAGATCATGATGAAAATATTCTTTTTGCATTATCAGATTGAAAAGTTTGTATCTCAACATGAAACTGAACAAAAACCATGCAATGAAATTCCTTCACAATTCAGGGCACCTCTTCTCAGGAATGCATAAGATATATCCAGGTATATCTAGAATAATCATAAGCTGATAAAATACTTGTATCCGCCCTCAGTGGGTATGTTTACTGGGCCCTAAACATCAGAGTGCACAACATGAAAAGACAAAATGGATCTTTCATTACTTAAAGGAAAATTTGTTCTACAATGTTTGCTCAATTGACAAGTTTGACATTGCAATTTAGAAGTAGAGACAGACTTAAATAGATTAGGAAAAATAACTTTCAAGGACTCAAAAGACAAATAACCAAGGCAATTATGCCACAACCACACTTGACTCTTAGTGGACTGACTCAAAAGACTCACAAAAGTTGATGTCATAGGACCAACTTTATTCACCAAAATGTAGAGGCCATCAACTATGTCTCCTTTACCAATCTTCCTCCCCGAGGCCAAATCTTGAAAAACACAAGAGCGAGGAAAGAATGTTACACAACAATTCAGGGATTGAGTGATACTACTAATGGATAGCAAGTTAATAGGAAGTTTGGAAAATGGAGAATATGGGGTAAGATAAGACCATCAAGAAGAGATATCGATCCCTGACCAACAATGGTGGAGAAGGATCCATCTACTAATCTCACTTTATCCATACCAGAGAGAAGAGTATAGGTCTAAAATAAATTGGACTTACCAGTCATATGATTAGATGCCCCTGAGTCAATGATCCAAGGGGAATCTAGAATGGAGGTAGTAGACACATGAAATGCAGAAGCACTTTTACCTGATGTAAATGCAAAGGAGGTAGATGGGGTAGGAGCTGACCTACCCATTTGTCCCAGGGTGCTACCGTATAGTTCCAATTGATCTATGAAGGAGTTAATGATGTCTTCCTTAGGGTCTAAACCAACAGACCAACAGAATGCTCTTGGGAAGTACCAGTAGTTAAGTTACTTGACTTAGAATCTTAAGTGGCTAGATTTGTAGAGGAAAATTTCTTCTAAGTAGGCTTCTTTGAAGTACCTTGATTCTTGGTTGCCCACTTGGGTTTCCCAACTAACCCCCAACAAGTCTCCTAGGTGTGTCTAGACTTTTGACAGTGAGTACACCATAGTTTATCCTTATCATCATTCTTTCTTGAATCACTTTTATTTTATTCCAGTGTTGCCCCCTCTTGCAGCTAGTTCAACTGGCTGCTCCCCCTCAGAAGCATTCATCAAATTTCTTCTACTCTCTTCAAATTGAACCAAGGCATATACCTCCTGTACAAAGGGAAGTTCACTACTTCCCAAAATCTGCACCGGAGAGGTTCATAAACTAGGTTCAGCCCCAACAAGAAGGCAAATACACGTTGAGAGACAAGTTTCTTATAAGCTTTAGCATCCTCATCATTTTTCCATTCAATCGCCTGATAACGACTCAACTCCTTCCATATAGAGGTAAGAGATGAATAGTAGGAAGATAGGCTACAGTCTCCTTGCTTACAAGTAGATGATTCTGCTTGAAGTTGGTATATCTTAGCATAATGTCTCTATTCTGAGTAGGTTTCCTTGGCCTGTTCCCAAATCTCACAAGCTGTATTAGCCCATATTATGTTTTCTTCACATGCGGCAATATAGAACCCAATAGCCATGACATAACCATACTATTCTCTTGATCCCATCTATTATGTTCAGCTGTACCAGATTTTGGTTATTTTACTTTCCCATTTATATAACCAGCCTTTCCCCTAGCTGTCACATATAATTTGATGCCTTTTGACCATTCCAAGTAATTCAGTCCATCAAAGGGAATGATAGGCATCGAGAAATGTATGTTGTCCATCCCTCCATTCAGGGTTCCTTGAGGAGAAGAAATACTGAAAGATGCTAAATCTTCAATAGACATTAGACTCACTGTATTGTTGCTGATTTCCCAAAAACAGGACTGAGAAAACTGAGATTCTGTACCTCTACAACACTGTTATTAGAACAAAAAATAGTCCAACAAGCCAACTAGACAGAGGACAACACTTTAAACAAGAAAACAACAGAGCTTCAGCCACCTTTGAATAAAGAGAGGCTTTAATAAACCAATTCAGTAGGACTGAGGTCAGAAAACCTTAGCCAAATAGCTATCAACTTATAGCAACAAAAAGAACCAGTCTCTACAACTCTAAACTGTAAATATTCACAGCTATAGCACACTGAAACATGAATGTAAGAGTACATACCTGGAGTACATCAATAAACTCTTGACCCACAGTCCATAAGAAAGGGGGCAAACCCCAAAGAATGCTATTCACTGCATTTGTCTACCACCAAAAACTCCACAGAGCCTCTTGATACAACGACCAAGAGAGAAAGAAAAAACACATAAGCACGAGCCTAGTTCAATCCACTGAGGCTTTAATTATTCTTCCAGTCAAAAAAAGCCGATTTTAGATGAAAAAACTAATCTGAGAAGCTTGATCCTAGATTAGTGCTCTGATACCATGTAGTCCAGCAAGAAGAAGGAAGAAAAAATAGAAAGGAAGAAGAAAGGAGAAAAGAGAATAAAAGAGTTCTATTCAAAAGTACTGTGGCTGGAGGCACCTAAGTTAGTATTTATACTTAGGGCAGCAGCATATAATAAAAATATAAAGAACGGACAAAAATACCCCTACGGCTATACATAACACATTTCAACACGTTCTAAAGACAATATCTTTAGATACGCCTAAGAATCATTCTTTTTGAAACTAATTTCCCAACATAAACTATTAAAATACTCCAGATTTTGTTAAATTTTAACATTATAATTCTATAGAAAAAGTTTTTAAAAGCTTTCCTTCATTACTAAATAACATTTTCCCTAGGAAAAAGGAATTCAATCTGTACCTTAATTGTTCATTTACATGAATTAAGTAATGAGAGAAAGAAAAATGGCACATAGAAGTGTCCCTCCAGAATCCATGGAGTGTTGGTGTCCAATGTAGACATGAACATTTCATCCATTTAGGAGAGTCCATGCAAGTCTAAGCTTATCATAGAAAATTCAGTTGATCCAATCATGTCCAGAGAGGGCCATATAATAACTTAATCCATTTTTTCCTTCTCCTTTCATAATATTTTACTTTTTGTTAGTTTCCCATATTCATTAAAAGGCTCTTTATGTATTTTGACTATTTATTGAATAGTAAGGTGAGTGTACTGAATAGGAGAAGGATGCCCCCCTCATTTAAAAGCTTTATTTTGTATTTCAACTTGGTGAATCCCACCAAATCCACTCCTAGATGGTATTCCCAAAAGAAAATAAGAGTTTTGAATATAGATTCAGAATCGTTCAACTAAGGAATGCATATTGTGAAAGACAAATATTAATAAATAGCTTTTATATAACACCTTTTTAAGTGTCAGACCAGTAGAATTGATCAAGAAGAGATAGAGAAGATAGAGAAGAGAAGAGGAGGAAGAAAAGATGAAAGACAACTGCATGTGAGCCAAAAAAGAATAGGTCCATCAGCCCTCTATTCAATATTTATACAAAGAAAGTAAAAAGACAATAATGACCCTATGTCAATACTTAAACAAAGAAACACAAAATTTGCAAAATCAGATAAATTGCCATTTATATTAAAAAGCAGAAAGAAAAAATGATGAACCACTCACCACAGGATCAGGAGCATCATACTGTTGGCACATTATCCAAGGCACACCTATATCTTGAGAAAGAGCCATTCTTGCAGCCCACATGGCATATGGCTTTCCCCCATTTCCATATACCCTTTCAATGTCCCCATATTCATTTTCTATCTACAATAAATAAAAATATACAAATGTAAACATTTAAAACATGGTCATCCAAAAAGGGAAACAGTAAATGTGCTAATAAAAGTCCATGACAAATAAGTACCATAAAAATACATAAATATTTTAGGCCTGGATAAACTTTCCGCATTAAAGTTGTCAAATTATGAAGGCTATTAAATAATTATAATCCTCTATCAATACAATTAACTAAAATACCTAAAGCGCTGATGAAAAATCCAGAAGAAAATATTTAATAGAGACAAATTTCTAAGTCCAAACATTAACTTGTGTTTTAATTTGCAAGCTTCAGGGTTCCCTTGTTTTGTACCAATTCTGTAATCTGTAGTGGAGTGGAATTTAAGTCTCAATACTGTAACTGTTTGAATAGATTTCAAGCCCTTGGGGTGGATGGGTAATCATTTGAATTTCATGGAATTTCGTCAAAGGTGGAATTGATTTCCATTTCTACTCCCCACATTCCATACTATCCAAGCACAGCCCAATAAGGGTGGTTTAATCAGACAGCTTGGTGGAAGCAGGTCAGGAATTTCCGGTAGAGTGGGTACTGGTGGAGTAATCAGGAATGGAAATGGAGTGATTTTGGTACCTTACATAGATCCAGTTAAACAGGAAGATGCACTAAAGGCTGAAATGTTAGCTCTCCTTTATGGCTTAAAGGTGGCATCTTCATTAAACTTTAGAGATATCATGGTGGAAGGAAATTCCAAGAAACAGACTGTTTATAAGATAGTAATCCAGGTCCATGGAGATATAGAAACATTCTAAGAGACACAAAGAGAATGCTAGGGAAGCTGAGATTGAGAACTCAAATATGGTGGGCCCCAAGGGAAGGGAACAGCCTAGTAGATATGTTACCTAATGAAGGGGTGAGCAGGTCAAATATTTTCTGGGGGGTCACAGAGGTCCAACAGATTAGCATGTTAAAGAAATAGATGTATTTGGGATGGTAGCAGGAGCTACCCTTGTTATATCTGTATATTTAACATTCTTTTTCTTATTCAATAAAGTTAATCATAATTATAAAAAAAAAACAGATAACTTGCTCTGACACCTACCCTCCTCATTGGAGTGAGCTAAATATGGTTGCAATTAGATCAATGTTGTCCAGGTTGAGAGATTTGAATCCCTGATTGGTTCAGATGATGAACCACAAAAACTACAGCACCAAGTTCAGAATATTTCATATCTAAGTTTTCTCTTTCCTGGTTGGATATGGATCCACACCAGCCTTTACCCAGCCATTACTGATATGGGTTCAGTATATCAATTGCATAAGATTTAAAAAGGAATTTTTGAAATGAAAGAGTCCAATGACATAGGATGACAAAAAGGAAGTCACAGTAGGAAGGAATGCGGTGGGTAAAGAAGGAGAAACAATGAAAATTATGAAATTTGTAGATTATAAAAGAAAATAGGCTAACAAATGCTTAAGAAATAGTTAGGATGGCTATAGCATGTTTAGGTAAGTGATTGGTGAGTTTAAGATGGGGAAATGGTGAAGTTTTGAAGGTGTTTAGGTAGGGGAGGGAACCTAGTTATAGATGCAACCTTTAGCAATACAAGGTGCACCTGGAAATAGCCCTTTCACTACAGCCCAATAATTTCTTTTATCCATAACAACGACCAGAATCGTGCAAGGCCAAAACCGAAATTGTATACTTTTGTTTGAAACTAGGAAGTGAAAGGGCCCTACTTAATTTTCAAACCTTGTCATCTTGAAAGTAAGAAAAGCTGTATGAATTCTAATTTTTCTTATCTAGCTTGACTGGGTTTCCACATTTTTAAGTCTGTTTAGAGTCACAAGTGTCTATCAGGTATCAAACATAAGAAACGATTTAAGGGTTCATAATTTAATAATGGATATGACACTGAACAGAAGGGAATGGCAAAACAGGATTCATGTAGCCAACCCCATATAGTTGGAAAAAGGCTTAGATAATGAAGATATAGGTATTAAATGAAAACAGAATTGATTTTGAATGTTAGTAGCCTTGGGAAGAAAAATCAGCCTACAATGACAAAATACTCCCACTGAACTGTTTGCAGATCACATTATACTTGCCTGAGCCAAGATGATGGGACCACCCTGTGATGCAAAAAGTTTCTCCTTCTTCATCATGTTCACTATGAATGTTGTAAGGTTCTGCATGTGATTCTGAATGACAAAAGGCCCCATGAATCAGAAAGAGCAAAACCGACATATCTTATAGGAAAATCTTTGCTCCATTATTTCTAGAAAGGATTTTAGCTCTCATTAGATGTTTTTGAAACATTGAACACACATGCACCCTTGATAAGCATCTTGAGTATTACAAGAGCATATCGGTTCAATACCTTGAAGGGTTCGCTATCGGTTCGGAAGACTGTTCCGGGCACATAATGCAACCAAACAGGTACACCACTGCAAATGTGCCATCAATACATGATTAAGATTTTAATCCACAAATTAAAAATTGAAAGTGCTAAAAAGCACATAAGAATAAAAATTAAGTACACTTTTATAACGAAACAAATTAAAATTAGACCATATATAGCCACTAAATATACCCGAAATTCCACTCAGCTGCAACAAGGGGTCCAATCCTCAGTATCAAGTACATTCCAGCTCTCTGAACAATCCTCACGAACTTGACCAGATTGTAGCGCTTCTTGAAATAATACTACAAATTTCAAAGATAACAAATTAAAGTTTCTTCTGAACATAATATAGAAAAAATAAAATAAAATAATGAGAGCTGATTTCGAAGCTAATTGCACTCAATAAAACATCCCTTGATACACTCACATTGCCAGGAGAAAGCTCATGTCCATTCCAGAATACATAAGTTTCAATTGCATCAGCCCCTCCCTTTTTGGCAGTTTTAACCAGTCCCGGCCACATCTACTCCATTAAGCATCTACCATTATCAGAGAAAAAAAAAGAAGGAAAACAGAGAAGCAATACATAATCCAGATACAGAGCAAATTTAATAAAAGAAAGAAACTCACTCCAGGAACGCTGCGAGGGTAATGAATGGAAGAGGAAATAATGAGCTTTCGCTGGCCATCGAAGATGAGAGAACGACTGTCGTAGGTAATATTGACAGCTAAAGAAAATGCAGAAAAGGAGAAGAAGAGCAAGAACAGGGGAGCTATGGAGACAGGGGTGAAGGGGTTCTTTTCCACCATTGTAGAGTGCAGTTAGAAGCTCATCTCAGCTCAACTACTCCAAAGACCAAAAGGGTCCAAGAATCAATGCAGAAAAAATCTAACAAGAATGAGGAAACCACATCTATACTATAGTAAAAAACGGGCGTTGGTGTAACCGTGTAAGCAAAGACGGAATGGTCAGTACAATTCAACGAGATTCATGGGGCACTAGAGAGAGAAAGAGAGAGATGCGTGTGTTTGCAGAAAAACTGCAGGGAGGTCCGGTGACAACCGACAACTGCTATTGTCTGTATGCATTGGAAGAAACGATGACTTCATAGTCAGAGTTTAGCTAGCTTTCACAGTTTCACTTTCACTTGCGACTTGGGAGAATAATGATTGTCATTCATTATTGACTGGCTGATGACCCGTATCCAGTACGGGAGGACTATGCGTGGGTATTTTGTTCTTTTATTGGGATTGAACCATTTACTTAACCTACTTAACTATTACCAAAAACACTCCCGTAGTTTTGAATTGCTTTTCAAGGTTCAAAGTATGACGGGGTGCATTGATAGGGATTTTTGGACTGCAATCCTCATAATTTTTTGTTTTTTTGCAGTTCCCTCCTTGTCTATTAGTAGCCCCCTTATAAATCACATCCTGCATATGAATTTGGCATCAATCCACGGGGCATCAATCCCTAGGGGTGGATTGAATCATAACAACCCCTTTTTTGGGATTTTTGGACTGCAATCTCCCTCAGATTTTTTTTTTTTTTTTGCAACCCCCCTATAAACCACATCCTACCCATGAATTTGATATCAATCCACAGGCTTTGGCATCAGTCCACCAATAGGAAATCTTAGCTCCACCTAGGGGTGGACTGAATCATAAAAACCCCTTTTTTTATCCCATGCTTTTATATTTTTTAGTTTTTAGTTTTAATTTAATCAATAAAAACATCAATTTCTTGAAAACACCTTTAAACAAATGTGTAAGAGATTCAAAGAGATAATACATTATGCCCAAAGGTAAGCATATAGTATCAATACTTTGAACCTTGGCTTTACTTAATCAATCCTTTATCTACAACTATTTGTATCTTCATCTAGTAATTGCCATATGTGATTGGCCCGGGGGTAAATTTTGAATCATTTTCTCATATATGTTTTACTTTCTCCCATTTTAGTAAATCACTTATCCATGGAGGAGGAAAATTAACCAAATTATATGAGACTAAAATATATTTACTATTTTGCAAAATTTAGGGTACTTTTAGAAATTATCTCACATGCCCAACTAACATTCCTAGGCAAAAGAACATGGATAAATGTATTTTATCTTAGTAATACTTTCCTAGAAAACACTGGTTTAAATAAATATATTTACCAGTAGGGGTGTCAATTGGATCGGATTTGGTTCAATCCAATCCGATCCAATATGAGTCCATTACAAATGGACCAAGTCCAATCCAATCAGATGAATACTTTGGACTATTTTTGGACTAGTCCAATTCAATGTTTGGTCCATCTAATTTGTTCAAATTAGTTTTAATTTAGATTGGTTCCAACCAAAACCCAGTCCATTAACACCTATATTCTTATCTTCTACCAATGAATTAGATATTGGTTCAATTCGACCCAATCCAATATAAATCAATTATGAATGCCAATCCAATCTAATAAATAATTTGGACCATTAAGTATAGACTGGTCAATTCAATATGTCTTATTGGTCATCCAATCCGTCCAAATTGATTTTGATTTGAATAGGGCCCAACCCAAAACCAGTCCATTGACACCCCTATTTACCGAGGTAAACAACTTCCTAGTACCTGGAATAATAAGAGGCAAGGTAAGGACAACATTAAGGCAAAGATTGATGGAGCTCTTTGCAACTTGCACTGGAATTCTATGCTTCAACTAGTTGTAGTTAAAATTTTTCCTACACTAGGATCAGATCACTTGCCTCTAAAGCTTGGACACTGAGAACCCCCCTTCTAGGCACAGGCCTGGGTTTAAATATGAGGAAATGGGGACTCTTCATCCTGATTTTGAAAACACTGTTATGGATTGCTAGAATTGCAAACAATGATCAACTTGGTCAATATTTTTAGCAAAGTGCAATGCTCTATAGAAGAAGCTCTCTTGGTGGAGTAAACATTGTGTTGGAAATCTAAAAAAGAACATTGCTAAGACTATAAAAGAGTTAGAGCGGGAGTTGAATAGGGAGAAGGAGAAATATAACAATGAGGAAATTTGTAGACTTGAAGCTAAGCTAAACACCTTGCTTACTCAAGAAGAGGTGTTATGGGCTCAAAGGGCTAGAGTGAATTGGCTAAAATTAGGAGACATAAAATATTAGAGTTTTCTATGCAATGACCTAGAAAAGAAGGGGTAACAACGAAATTATTAAGATTAAGAATAGTATTGGTCTTTGGGATGAAGGGCATGAGGATATTGTAGAGATCTTGTTTGGCCATTTTGAAGAGGTTTTTAAGACAAGTAACCCTTTAGATATCAAGGATTTGTTAGAAGTTTGTGAAAGGAAAATTACTCTAGAGGATAACCTGGCTCTAGAAGCCAAGGTTTCTAATTTGTAAATAAAAGAAGCACTCTTTTACACGGAAATCTCAAAAGCTCTAGGCTAGATGGTCTCCCTAACTCTTTTTTTCATTAAGTGTTAGGATGCTTGTAAGGCAGTGATAGAGTTTTTCAACTCTAGTAGGGGAGTTAAATTCCACCCTCTTTACTTTAATTCCGAAAGTCAATAACCCCCAACTCCCAGTCCAATTTAGGCCCATAAGTCCATGTAATACTCTGTATAGAATAATTGCAAAAATCTTAGTAAGTTGACTTAAGCCCCTATAGGATAAGCTCATAAGTGCCAAATAAAGTGCTTCAATTCCAAGCCGAGTAATCAATGACAACACCCTGATTGCTCATGAGCTCATCCACTACCTCAAAACAAGTAAAAGCAAGAAGGGCTTGATGGATATCATGCTAAACATCAGTAAGGCCTGCGATAGAGTAGAATTGACTTTATTGGAAATAGTATTATTCAAATTGGGGTTTGCTAAAAAATGGGTAGGGTGGATCATGGAGTGTGTTTATTCAGTCTCCTATCAAATTGATAGTTAGTGGTATCCTAGGCCTTCCCTTCAAGCCTAAGCAGGGGCTGAGGTAAGGAGACCCCTTGTCTCCATAACTCTTTCTATTGTGCTCTACACTAAAGTCCTTTCTGCAAAATTGCATTCTCTTGTTAATCAGGCCTCACCTCTGGAATTAAATTAAATCACCATTGTTTCACAATTTCTCTTTTTTTTTTTTTTTTTTTTTCTTTTATGGATGATAGCTATATTTTCTCAAAGGCATCAACTTAAAAAGGTGTAGTGTTGGTGAAAGTTCTCCGAGAATATGAAATGGTTTTGGGCCAATAGTGAATTTTTCAAAATTTAAAGTTGTTTTAGTAAAAACCTTCACCCAAGGCTGAGAAGAGTGGTTGTTTCTATTCTGCAAATTAAGCAAGTTCAAAATCCTTCTAAGTAACTGGGTCTTCCTAGAAAATCTGGCCAATAAAAAAAAAGATTAATCTTTAATGGGCTCATTAAAAGGGTGGATCAAAAGGGAAACTCTTGGTATGACCTCCTTTCTCATGATGGAAAAGAGGTGCTTCAAAGTCGATTATCACTACATTTCCCACTTATGTTATGTCTTACTTCTTGCTTTCTAAGTTAGTCTGTGACAAAATTGTAGCTATTTAGAGGGAGTTCTGGTGGAAGAAAAATTCAAGTGGTAATAGAAAAATTCTACATCTTACTTTCAACTTGGCCTTGTTGGCCAATATAGCCTGGAAACTTGCTACAAAACAAGAGCATTTAGTTAAAGGTAATCTATGTTAAATGTTTTAAAGGGAAGGATTTTTTAAGGGATTCTCTTACTAGGTCTGCCTCTTAGGGGTGGAAAAGCATCTTAGAAGGCAAGAAAATCATTTAAAATGGCTATTATTGGGGCAATCAATCAAGGAGTAGGAGTGTCTATCTGGGATGATTCTTGCCTATAGTCAGTCGCCAGCCACAAATTCATTGGCCTCAACCTTGGGGTGAGAATTCGATTTATTTGGTTAAAAACCAAACTGAATAAACTGAAATTTTAAAAATCGAATTGAAAAAACTAAAAATCGAATCAAAACCGAATTTTACAAAAACCAAAATTTTTTGTTCGATTTTCGATTATTTTGGTTAAAACCAAATTTTAATGATATATTCTATTATATATATATTATAACATATAATATATATGTTTCATATTATATATTATATCTTACTTATTGTATATTATATATTACATATTATATACTAAAGTTTAGTTTATTTAGTTAAACCGAATTTGTAATTCTAAAAACCAAAACCAAAATATTCAAAAACCGAATTAACCAAAAATCAAACAAATTGAACTGAACAAATCGAAACCAAAATTTTTGGTTCGGTTTTTCAATTTTAAGCAAATAATGTTCACCCCTACCAAACCTAGTTCATGCTCTCCTTCTTTGATGAGTGGTCTCCTAAATCCCTCTTATAGATCTTGGAATGAATATTTTATCATAAGTGTCTTCAATGATTTCATTTCAAATCAAATCCTCTATCCCCTTGGCTTTTATGAATTGGCAAGATAAGATTTTTTGGTGTTCCTCCAACAATGGTAAGTTTACTATGAGATCTACTTTGTAGCAAGATCCCTCTTGATCAATGGTAGCCAGTATAATAATCCTCAAACCCATAGCAAGAATCAATGGAAGCAACATTGGTCCATTCCAGCTGAACCAAAAATGAAATCCTTGATTTGGAGAACTGTTCATAATGGCTTAATCGTGTATTCAAACATAGCTAGAAGGGATCTCCTTCCCTTGGGTCTATGTTGTTTGTGCTCAAAGAAAATTGAAACCACAATCCATGCTTTGGTGTCTTGTGATCATGCTAGGATATTTTGGTTAGACAATGTTTTCAATGCTAGAGTAGGTGAGGTGGACAATAATATGAATTTTCTGATTGGTTTTTCTCTTGGCTAGATTTGTGTGCATTACATAAGGATAGAAATTTGAATCTTTCAATTCAGATGATATTGTTGGTTTAGAATATTTGGAAATCCAAGAATACCTAATTTTTAGATGATTCTAACAATTCTTTTGCTTTTAATATCATTGCATTCCATAGAGATGTGATGATATGGATAAGAATTTGACAAAATGGTTGCTAGATTCTCAATACAATGAGAGACCCAATAGCAGTCTTTCTTTTTGGAAACATCTAGAATTGGGAACTTTAAAAATTAACACAAGTGGAGGATATTTTTTTGTTTGCAAATAAAGCCAATTTTAGCACTATTATTAGGGATTGGTGTGGTTCATGTGTTGCTACTTGATTCGGGCCTATATCAACCTTCTTCGCAATCCAAGATGAAGCAATAGCTATCAGGAAAGGAATTTTGTTAGTTAAGTGTTGTGGCTTCTATAAGGTATTCCTTGAATCAAACTGCTAGAACTTAATCAAGAGCAAGAACTAGAAGATCTTAGAGTCTAGTCCTGAAGTAATTTTATTTTAAATGATATTTTTGATGTGGCCTCTGATATGTATATCTCTTTTTGTATGTTAACAGGAAAATTAACACTCTAGTTAATGTCCTAGCTTGGAGAGGATTGTAGGATCATGGTCTGTTTTTGTTTAATTGTCCTAATTGGTTAACTTCTCTGGCTAGGGTGGATCATGTTACTTAGGACATAGGACCAAGGTTTTTACCCCAAAATACCCCTAGTAGTTCTCTTATCAACATTTTAGGAAACAAAACCCTCTTCCCACATTATAACTTGGTTTGAAAAATGTGTGGATTGTTCGTGATAAAACAACTCCTAAAGTGTATTTTTGAAATAAAAAAACCTTGGACCAAAGCCCTTTCATATTTTCCACTCACTTTAAGAGGTCATGTATTCCCAAATAGAAATACAAATCGCTCCTGATGGAGGGTTGATTATAGAAGGTGTCTAAGTACAAATTAGGTTTGATAGATAATTAGGCCATGTTTGAATAAACTTTTACTTGAGTTTTTGGCTGAAAAGTAAAAGACAAATAAATGCCTTAAATGTTGGGTAAGAGTTTGTTTAAGAAATACCATAATGCAAAAAACTAAAATTGGGGCTTTGTTCTTTTAGTTTTAGATTTAAAAGCACAAATTTGAAGGCCAAATACAACATAAAATAATCCATTTTATTTAGAAGATTGGCACCTTCATAAAGACCTAAAAGCCTTCGCATTAGAGTTTTGAGTTAGGGAAGTAAATTAGATTCCTTTGTGATTAAAGGATATATGAGTTAGTTTTGATTTTAAAGCCAATTTATTATCTGTGGAACTTGCCAATTGCTAGATCTAGACATGTATAACAAATGTTACCTTTTATATGATAATATATTACATAATACAGGAAATAGAGAAATTTAGAGTTGTTAAAGAGTTAGTCTACTTGATAAAACCAAACAAAACAAACCGATTATGCCAGTTCTATTTGAGAGTTGTGTCCAAATTAATAATCAGGTTTGGGACCAGTTCTTGCTATTCTTGTAACTCCTAATTTTCTTATAATTTTTCTTTTATTTTATGTATAATTGGGTAAATCTTATAGACACTATATAAGATAATTTTGGTTAAAAAAATTTGTTAACATATAAGTAAGTAGCTTACGATTTATTGACATTTGTATTAAGGTTATATTATCAAAAATGAAGTTTCAAGTTATTATCATAGGTAATTATAAATGTCAAGTATAATTGGATTAGACATGATTATCCCAATTAATAATTGGTTTAGTCTTGGGTATATTGTTATAGAACCAATTAATAATCGATTTGGTTTGGGACTGATTCACCCTGTCTAGAACTAGACCCAACCCATTGACAACTCATGGAAAATTTAAAGTATGCAATTTTCTTCTCTTGCACCCTTAGCAAATGAATCTAACCTTAGAAAAATGGATTGTGAATTTTTTAGGGTGAGAATTGAGAAAGGTTGCACTTTATGCCCTCTTAAGTTGTTTATCAATGGAATAAAGTAGAACCTATAAGAGAACAAGTTGTGAGACAATGTATGCCCTTGACTCCAATCAGATTGATATGTTCTAACTTTAACTGAATGAAATCAGATAATTGTTATTCATGTGTGTTTTTTGTATGTTTCTATGTATTACCCCTTAAACTGGACATTTAGAAGACTTGTGTTGGTTTAGAATATTCTCAGACATTTGATGAACTTGGGGAGTTTATCATGCCAAGGCAGACACTAATGTACTATCTCTTGAGAAAGTTTAGGCAATGGTGTTTGATGTAGCGCAATCCGATCACTCCAAGCTGGCGCTCGCGTGGCTCCTGAGAGGTACCTGAGACGAGAGGAAAGAGGAAGAACTCCCGGGGGGTTTCCCGACGGGAACGCTCCGATGCTTAAGTTAGTATTGTGTGCAAGAAGCAAAAGGAGAACGAAGGCTAAGAGTGCAGGTTGCACAGATGATTCGAAGATACCTTGTTCCTTGAGAATGAGCCCCTTATAACTGAATTTCGTTGCTTCAGGCCCTCTGACTTTTGACAGGGCAGGTATAACCGCCACTGTCAGTCTGCCACAACCGTTACAAGCAAGGCTGAGGTGGCACGCGCGGGGCCGTCGTTGCAGGGTACGTGTCTGTCAGGTGCGGGACACCTTTCTAAAGGTGGCAAGCGCGACAAGAGGGACATGCCTGCTGTCCACAGATTTGTCGGGTACGGCGGTCGAGCAGGAAGCCCTCTCGTGATATACCGAACTACCCTGAGCCGGGCTGTCCTTTGGGTGACAGGCCGCCTGTAGCCGGTTATGCCGAGCTAGCTGACCCGAGGTGCCTGTGCCTCGGGGTGTCCGGAGAAGGATCGGTGCGTTCTTGCCTGGGAGTGGCCCGAGGTCCATTGGGAGGAGCTCGGGTCTTAAAAGGGGTTAGGGTGCCCCGAACTCGGGACCCCCCAAAGTGCCTTAACCCCGGGGAGGAGGTGCGGGCAAGGCGGCTCCCAGCGAGTAGTTTACTTGCCGAGCTGAACTCGGTGGGACTTTCCCTCCGAGTTGTGCTCACGCTCATTGCGCTGTCATGCTGAGTCACTGTTTGAGCAAGGTCACGCCCACGTGTACCCGTGCTGCGAGGTCGGGCCAAATCACCCTCCATCAGTGTTTTTAGTCTTTACCTCTTCGCTTTGTACTCTTTTTGTATTTGGGTGCCCAAGTAGGGGCCTCTTTGTAATTTCTTGTTTTAAATTATGAAGTGCCTTTTGATGGTGTGAACAATAACAAAAAAACACACACTCTACACATTCCTCTTCTTCTTCTCCTTTCTCTCTTTCTTTCTTTCTTTCTCAAACAAACCCTAGATTTACAACACTACTTTCCAACTTGGTATTAGAGCGGGTAAAGGCACTTGGGAATACCTTTCTTGCTGCCTCTCTTTCATGAGATGGACTATTAATGTCAAACCACCGGAATGTGGTGGGGTCCATCTCTCTTTGCTTCGATCGCTCCCTCTCTATAGATTTAGATGTTCTCAATACAATTTTGGCTATAAAGAAGAGTGCTTCAAGCGCTCTCCCTGGGCATAGGCGGTCCTATTACCTGTCCCCTCGCCCAGGTTTCAAACTCATGCACAAGCTCCCGAGCAAAGGCCCAGCTTGGAAGTGGGACTACTTCGTAGTCCGGAGCAGTACGGGGTGGCCCTTCCCCACCGATTAGAGGATAGCCGTTCAAGACCCTAGTGTCATCCTTGACGGGAAGACCAAGAAGGCACTCCAGTCACTGGCTCAGCTTGGGTTGAATTATAAAGACTTCACTTCTGAGGAGAAGCTCGTCCAGGCGAGCTTGAGCCCGGGTAGGTTTTCCCCCACTTCGGCTTTCCGTTTACATGTTTGCTTCGGGTTGCTGATATCGTGTTTCACTGAGGTCCCATAGAGGCGGAAAGAATAGACAACCAGAAGCTCTTCCGCTAGATGAAGAGAAAGAAACGCGTAGCCAAGAAGGCGCGCGTTGAGTCCCCGCAAGCTTCAGTCGAGCCCCAACCTCCACGGACTTCTGCCTCGGGGCCCGAGGTGGTAGCTGCACCCGTCGTCGACTTGGAAGAAGGGGCCGTGCCTAAGGGGTCCGAAGTGATGGCGGAACCTGCCGTTAAGCCCACTGAGCCTACTGCCAAGCCCACCAGACCTGCTGGTGAAAGCGTTGTCGAGGCCAACGCTACTGCTGCCGGGGCTCACCCTGCCAAAGTTGCTGCCGAGGCCTCTGAGAATTCCACTCGTGATGTGGAGATGACGGCTTCCAGCTCGGAGGGTTAGGGGAGCCAAACCGTCTTGAACCCTCAGTGCAGCCTGAAGAAGAGCAAGCTGGCTGCATACTCGGGGGAGGTCAACGATTGGGCTGAACTCACTCCTGGTCAGCTCGGCGCCCGAGCTGCCACTCATACTATGGTGGTGAGTCTCTCCTCTTTCTTCTTCGTCTTCTCTCCTTCTCTTTTTTTTTTGACCGGTTTCCCTTATGCAGGTGAACACCGCCATTCGGGCCTTGACCCTTCAATCATATCGGCACCTGAGGCGGGCTCTGGAGGCTGAGAAGTCGTCTCGCGCAGCCCATATTTAGTTGAGGGCAACTCATTGTCAGGTTCATCACCTGGAGAGTGACGCCTCGACTCAAAAAAGCTTCATCGAGGTGTTAATGGCAGAGAAGGGGGAGCTGGCCCGAGACAAAGACAAGTTGAGGGCCGAGGTGAACGGCCTCAAGGTCGGTCAGGAGGCCTTAGGGCTCGAGGTGAGCAGCCTCAAGGCTGAGCGGGATGCCTTGAAGCTTGAGGTGCAAGGCCTCAAGGAGGCGAAGGGGAAGCTGGAGCATGAAGTGGGGTACCTCCAGGAGGACATAAGGGAGAAGACTGCAATCTTCGAGGGTGCTCTTGAGGAGGCCAAGACTCAAGCCGTCATTGACTACGTCAACTCTTCCAAATTCGACGACGTGATGACGGAGGCCTACTATAAGGGCTTCAAGCTCAGTCGATGGATGATCAGGCACCTCTACCCCAAGCTAGACACGAGCGCCATCACTACTTCACGGATTACTGATGACATCGTGCGTCATTCAAAAGATGACCCCGATTCCGAAGATGAGGGCGCCAAAGATGAAGCAGAGGATGCTGGTCCAGATACTGTCCCCGAGGGGGTCCCTGTTAGAGGCGACGAGCTCCCGAAGTAGTTTGCTCTTTATACTTGTAACTTAATCTTTTCCCTTTTTCTTTCTTGTAATCAAGGCATTCTTAATGAAATTTATGTACCGAATTTTCTGAAATGAATAAATTTTTTCCTTTTGTCAAAATTTTGTGCAATTCATTTTTGTCGAGACGGTTATCTCACCCCAAGCTGTCAACCTGTTGAGTTGGACTTCCGAAGTGGGTGTTCCTTAACGGCCATTGTGGCCTCAAACTGTTTAGTAGGGGTAGCCTCGTGTATGTCGGGGTAAGGGACATAATAGGGCGCATGCCCGACTTGTCTGCACCCGAGGTAGGTTGCCATCTATTATCCTCAATGGGTTCAACTCTTTGCACGCCAGGGCGGGCTATTTGTTGTAAGGTTCGTGCCTGAGCCGCCTGCACCTCAGGCGCTGCAAGTACTTGGTTCATGCTGATGGGGCGACTCAATTTTGTACGTTGCTGAGGTTTCTTCATTAGCTCGGTGTTTTAGCTCTTAGGTTGGAGGAGTGGCTCATGGCTCACTCTCGGAGTCTGCCCATGCCGTAGAGGCGACTGGGTCCTGTTGTGCTGAGGTCATATTAGCTCGGTATTCTGGCCCTTAGGCTTTGGGAGTGGCTCGTGGCCTACTCGATTCTTACAGATAGTATTGTCTTAGGTTGACAATATTCCATGCCCGGGGTACTTGTTTCCCTTCAAGGGTCTCGAGTTCGTATGTTCCTTCCCCGAGCACTCGTTTCACTCGGTAAGGGCATTCCCAGTTGGACCCGAGCTTGCCAGCGCCGGGCTCAGGCACCTTAACTTTACGAAGGACCATGTCGCCAATGTGGAGATTTCGCTTCTTGACCCTGGCATTATAGTACCGAGCTACTCTCTGCTGGTAGGCTGCTGTCCTGATGTACGCGAGGTCCCTTACTTCGTTGAGTAGATTGAGGTTGGTACGTAGCTCATCTTCATTTGTCTGATCACTGTATGCCTCTAATCGTAGTGTAGGCACTTCGATCTCTACGGGAATCACTGCTTCGATGTCGTAGGTGAGATTGAAGGGTGTTTCTCCCGTGGCGGTCTTCTCCGTGGTCCGGTATGCCCATAGAACACTAGGTAGTTCATCCGCCCACAATCTTTTAGCCTGGTTCAACTGTGCCTTTAATCCGCGGAGGATGGCTCTGTTTGTGACTTCTGCCTAACCGTTTGCTTGAGGGCCTACGACTGAAGTAAAGTTTTGTTGGATTCCCATGTCTTGGCACCAGTCTTGGAATTTGATGTCTTCAAACTGTTTGTTGTTGTCGGAAATCAACACCCGAGGTAATCCGAAGCGGCATACGATGTTTTTCCAAAAGAAATTTTGGACATTTCGGGCTGTTATCGTTACGAGAGGTTCGGCTTCTACTCACTTGGTAAAATAGTCCACTGCTACCACTAAGAACTTCCTTCCACCCGTTGCTGGCGGGAATGGCCTGAGTAAATCGATGCCCCATTGTGCAAAGGGCCACAGACTGGTGAGATACTTGAGGTTGGCAGCGGGTTGGTGATGAATATTGGCATGTCTCTGATATTTGTCATATTTTCTAACGAGTTCAATGGCATCTGCCTTCATTGTTGGCCAATAATACCCTTGTCGAAGTGCTTTCTAGGCAAGGGCCCTACCCCCCAAGTGCCCGCCGCACAACCCCTCATGAGTGTCGCGGAGTACGAGTTCGGCTTCGGTAGGCCGCAAGCAACGCAGATAGGGGAGCGTGTAGGATCTCCTGTACAGCCGCTCATCTATCATGATGTATTTGGCTGCCTGGCGCTGCACCCTTCTGGCCGCATTGCGATCTGCAGGGAGGGTCTCGTGTAGCAAGAAGCTCGCAAGTGGGTCAATCCAGCTCGGCTCTGCTTGAACGACGGGAGCGACCTCCTCTGCCCCCCTGAGAATGCTAGGCCGAGACAGGTCCTCTATGTACACGGTTCTCATGGTGATGTCGCTAGTGCTGGCTAACTTGGCAGGAAGTCGGCCTCAGCGTTCTCCGACCTAGGGATCTGTCTGATGAAGTGTGACTGGAAGTCGAGCAGGGCCTCTCTAATTTTGGTCAAGTAGGCAATCATGGTTGGCTCGCGAGCTTCATACTCACCGGTGACCTAGTTAATCACGAGCTGGGAGTCGCTGCAGATAACAATGTGCTTTACTTTTACTTCTCTGGCTATGGCTAGTCTAGCTATCAACGCCTCATACTCTGCTTCATTGTTAGACGTCGCGAACTCGAAGCGTAGCGCGTATTCCATTTTCGTACCGCTTGGGCCATGCAGAACTATTCCGGCACCGCTGCCCTATTGGTTCGAGGAGCTATCTACGTGAAGGATCCAGGGCTCCTCATCCCAGCTTGCGGTTGGCCGAGCTAGGAGAGGTGCCACACTAGCTGCTACCTCACGGGGTTTGGACTCGACCGACCCGGGAGCTTCGGGCTCACCCGAGCTGGGAGGCTTGTGCTCAACCGGCCTGGGAACTTTGGAGCTGAATGTGCATTCGGCTATGAAATCTGCTAAGGCTTGGGCCTTAATGGCAATTTGCGGCTTGTACTGGAGGTTGTACTCGATGAGCTCAACAGCCCACTTCGTCAACCGACCAGAGACCTTGGGCTTAAGCAATACTTGCCTCAGAGGTTTGTCGGTGAGGACGATAACAGTATGAGCTTGAAGTACAGGCGGAGCTTCCGCGCTGCGGTTATCAGTGCGTATGCTAGCTTTTCCATCTCTGGGTATCTCGTTTTTGCTCCTTGCAATACTTTACTAACGTAATAGATGAGTCGTTGGATCCGATCTACTTCCTTTATTAGTACCGAACTGACCACTTCGTCGCTCGCCGAGAGGTACAGTTCTAAAACATCACCCTCCTTGGGCAGGGTTAAGATCGGCACACTAGCGAGGTATTTCTTGAGCTCGTCGAACACGAACTGGCAGTCTTGAGTCCATTCGAACCCTTTGCTCTTAATTGCCATAAAGAACGGTAGACAGCGGTCTGCCGATTTAGACATGAAGCGGCTCAGGGCAACTATGCGGCCATTCAACCTCTGAACCTCCTTCAACTTCCGGGGTGGTCTCATATCTAAAATGGCCTTAATTTTATTCGGGTTGGCTTCGATGCCGCGCCGGTTAACGATGTATCCTAGGAACTTGCCCGAGGTCACACCAAGCACACACTTGTTTGGGTTCAGTCTCATATTAAACTTACGTAGAATTTCAAAAATAGAATGCAAATTGTGTATTAATTCATTTGAGAATTGAGTTTTGACGACCATGTCGTCTACATAGCATTCTACTTTTCTGCCGATTAACGGTGCAAACAACTTATTTACAAGCCTTTGAAAGGTTGCCCCTGCATTTTTCAACCCGAAGGGCATAACCTTGTAACAGTATAGGCCGAATTCCGGGATGAAGGCAGTCTTTTCTTCGTCCATCGGGTCCATCTTGATTTGGTTATAGCCCGAATAGGCGTCCAAGAAACTTAGCAACTCGTGCCCTGAGGTTGCATCCACCAAGCGATCGATCTTGGGGAGCGGAAAGCAGTCTTTTGGGCAAGCCCCGTTCAGGTCGGTGTAGTCGATGCACATGCACCACTTGCCGTTGGCCTTCTTTACCAGGACGGGGTTGGCTACCCAACTCGGGTAGTGGACTTCTCTTATGAAGTCAGCTGCGAGGAGCTTTTCGACCTCCTCATCGACCGCTTTCCACCGCTCCGGGGCTAGGTTGCATTTCTTCTGTCTAACGGGCCTAACTACAGGATTAGTATTCAGCTTGTGAGTTATGAGTTTGGGGTCTATACCGGGCATCTCTACCGCAGACCATGCAAAATATCTAAATTTTGAAGTAAGAAACTTACCAGTTCAGATCGTAGAGGTTCTTGGACGGAAGGGCCGATCTGAAGCGTCCGAGCTGGGTCTGCTGCTGAGGTCGGAACCGCAACTATTTCTTCTGTGGGCATGACTCGTTCTTCGCCTTGCTCCATAGGCCACTCCAGCTCGAGGTCATCGGCTACCTTGGTTTTTCCTTTCAGGGCGGCGACGTAGCACTTACGGAATTCGAGCTGGTCACCCCACGCTACCCCAACACTGAAGTCTATTGGAAACTTCATAGACAAATGGTAAGTGGAGACCACCGCCCGTAGGACATGGGTGATCGGTCGGCCTATTATGGCATTGTAGGGGGAGGGGGTCGCGACCACCAGGAAGTCGTGCTTGAATCTAACCACACAAGACCACGTGCCGACTTCCACAGGTACTGTTATTTTCCCAAGGGGCCGGACTTCTTCTCCGCTGAAGCCTACCAAAGGAGTGTCTGCGGGCTTCAGGTCGCCTCTCTGCAACTGGAGCTGGTCAAACGCAGCTTTGAAGAGGATGTTGGCTGAGCTGCCTGAGTCGACGAGTACACGCCTGACCTCGAAGTCGTTGACACTTAACTTTTTTACGAGCACGTCGTTGTGGGGGTAGTGGACCCCTCATGCATCATCTTCTGTGAAGAAAATTGGCTCTTTTGTCCTCGGCCGCTTTGGGGGGTTCTGCTCCTCCTGGGTGGCCTCACGAACCGAAGTCCGAGCTCCTGCTGAAGTGCAACCCGTGACGATCGAACCTCCCACTATCATGTGGATGGTCCCCCGAACTGGCCTCTCCTCCGGAGGCTGCCTCTGCGGTTGTTCGGCCAGCCTGCTACTGGACTCGGGAGCATCCTTACCGTGCTCCCCTTGCTGACCTGTTTTATTACTATTATTATTATTCTGTACAAAGTTTCTTAGATACCCGCGATGGATGAGCTCCACTATCTTATCGCGGAGGTTTTTACAACTCTCGGTACTGTGACCGTGATCTTTGTGAAAACTGCAATACAGATTCCAATTTATTTCATTGGGATTCCCCCTCAGACGGGGTGGCCACTTCACGTACGGGGTGTCCTTGATCGCCATTAGGATTTCAGCCCACTTCGCGTTCAGTGGGGTGTAATCGGCTCGGTCCGCTATAGGAGGTCGGAATAATTGACCCGACCTTGCCCCCCGAGCTGTGTCCTTTTTCTTTTGGCTGTCTCCTTGACTGGAGAGCTCTCCTTCCCTCTTTCTTTTTTCAGGCGCGCCCTCGCCCTTTTGGTTGATCTCCTCTTCGGTGGCTATGAACCTGTTCGCAAACTTTAGGAACTCAGTTATGGTTGCTGGTTGGTTGACGACCATGTGCCATTTAAACTCTTTGTGCGTCACACCCTTCTTAGCTGTTGCAAGGCGTACGGTGGGGTCCACGCGCGGTATCTGCATACAGGCATCGTTGAACCGCTTGATATAGCTTTGGATGGATTCTCCCTCTCTCTACACTATGCTGAGGAGACTTTCTTCAGTTCGCGGACACTGCTTGCTAGTAACGAAGTAGGACGTGAAGGTTTCTGCGAACTGCACCCAACTTCTTATCGACCCGGGTGCCAAATTCCGGTACCACGTGCGGGCTGCTCCTCTAAAAGTAGTGGAGAAGGCTACGCACATGCACGACTCACTGGCTCTCGCCAGGTAAATCTGTGACTGAAAGACATCTACATGATCATTCGGGTCAAACGACCCGCCATACTTGTCAAGAGGGGGGAGCTTGAAGTCTTTGGGCATTGGGACTACCAGGAGTTCGGAAGACAGGGGGGATGGAACTGAGAGGAGGGGAGCTTTGACTTCGGCCGAGCTTACCTCTTCTTTGTCCAGGAGCTCGGGCAAATCATGGGTGATAGATCGACGAGCTCGGCGGCGGCGTCTCTGCTTCTTGGTGGGCTCGGCATTCGTGCTGCTCACCTCTGCGCTATTCGGAATGGTCTACGCAGGAAGTAGCCCGGTCTACTGGTGATGGCTGCGGACAGAGGGGTCTTGCTTGGAGTTTGTTGCCAGGATCTTGAACCGATTTTCAAGGATCGGGGTTTCAAACTTCGACTGCCAAGGTGATGTAGACCTGGCGAGCTAGGGTCCTCCCGACCTGTCCACCCGCGACGAGACTGGGGTAGCCGGTCTCTCTCGTCTGTTGCGGAGGGGAGGCCTGGTTTTTTGGGAGGTTTTGGGGGGCCTCTCCTTGGCCAACAGGGTGCTCGTCTTGGCGGTGAGACTTAGCTTGCTGCGAGACTGGGTGCCGAGGCGGGAACTGTGGCTGAAGTTAAGGTTGAGGCAGTTGGGGGAACTGTTGCTGATACTGATACTGTGAGACCTGGTGTTGGAACTGTTGCATTTGGGCCTGCATGGCCCGCATGCACTGCATCAAGTCCACCAGTTGATGCGGGCTGGCCGTTGGGGGCACAACCGAAGGTTCGGTGAACGTCGCTCCAACTGTAGCAGGGAGCGGGGCGATGACAGGTGCCACTGTGAGAGGCACATTCAAGCTGGGGATCCCGTCCGCTGAGAGGGGGACGGCGAACTGTCCGATACAGACAGTAGGAAGCTGGAGTTGTTCCTTGGAGTTAACCATTTTTGTGCTTCGTTCGGCGTTGCTAGAAGAAGCCATGAGTGTTGGATTGTTTCAAGGAAGAATAGAACTGTGAAAGTTTAGAGAGAAAGGCCTTTTGAAGTGTTTCCCACAGACGGCGCCAAATGATATAGCGCAATCCGGTCACTCCTAGCTGGCGCTCGCATGGCTCCTGAGAGGTACCTGAGACGAGAGGAAAGAGGAAGAACTCCCGGGAGGTTTCCCGGCGGGAATGCTCCAATGCTTAAGTTAGTATTGTGTGCAAGAAGCAAAAGGAGAACAAAGGCTAAGAGTGCAGGTTGCGCAGATGATTCGAAGATACCTTGTTCCTTGAGAATGAGCCCCTTATAACTGAATTTCGTTACTTTAGGCCCTCTGACTTCTGACAGGGCAGGTATAACCACCACTGTCAGTCTGCCACAACCGTTACAGGCAAGGCTGAGGTGGCACGCGCGGGGCCATCGTTGCAGGGTACGTGTCTGTCAGGTGCGGGACACCTTTCTAAAGGTAGCAGGCATGGTGAGAGGGACATGCCTGCTGTCCACAGATTTGTCGGGTACAGCGGTCGAGTAGGAAACCCTCCCGTGATATACCGAACTACCCTGAGCCGGGCTGTCCTTTGGGTGACAGGCTTCCTGTAGCCGGTTATGCCGAGCTAGCTGACCCGAGGTGCCTGTGCCTCGGGGTGTCCGGAGAAGGATCGGTGCGTTCTTGCCTGGGAGTGGCCCGAGGTCCATTGGGAGGAGCTCGGGTCTTAAAAGGGGTCGGGGCGCCCCGAACTCGGGACCCCCCAAAGTGCCTTAACCCCGGGGAGGAGGTGCGGGCAAGGCGGCTCCCGACGAGTAGTTTACTTGCCGAGCTGAACTCGGTGGGACTTTCCCTCCGAGTTGTGCTCACGCTCGTCTGTCATGCTGAGTCACTGTTTGAGCAAGGTCACGCCCATGTGTACCCGTGTTGCGAGGTCGGGCCAAATCACCCTCCATCAGTGTTTTTAGTCTTTACCTCTTCCCTTTGTACTCTTTTTGTATTTGGGTGCCCAATAGGGGCCTCTTTGTAATATTTTGTTTTAAATTATGAAGTGCCTTTTGAGGGTGTGAACAATAACAAAAAAACACACACTCGACACATTCCTCTTCTTCTTCTCCTTTCTCTCTTTCTTTCTTTCTCTCTCAAACAAACCCTAGATTTACAACACTACTTTTCAACTTGGTATCAGAGCGGGTAAAGGCACTTGGGAATACCTTTCTTGCTGACTCTCTTTCATGAGATGAACTATCAATGTCAAACCACCGCTAGATGACGTCAATAGTCCATACAGGTGTTGGCAGCAATACATGAATCATATATGGTTTGTTTTTCCCTTACTTTAGAAGATTTTTTGTATGACTCTTGTCTTTGTTTGAAATTTCTATGATTTTTAGTAGATTTTTTAAGTAGAAAATCACAAAAAATCCAAATCTAATGTCGAGCCTTGTACACTTTGTTTAAGCCCTAAATAAAAAATCCAGATCTGATGTCAAGCCTTTTTTTTTACCTTGGGAGCAACGGAAAGTGGTCCTATATTTTTGTAAGCCCTAGACAAATTTTGGGAGATTTTCTTCTCCCTTTATTTTGTCGCCAACTTAGTTTTTTGGCCTTTTTTGCCTCTTAACCATGTGGTGGTCTAGTTTCATGGATCCTTAGCTGTGGTTAAGTATTTGGGGCCCCTTTTGGTTGACGTGAAAGTGTTTTGATAGATTATGGAATCATCTATGGATGTATAGATGGTTTCCAGTGTGTTTCTAGGAAATGTAGACATTTCTAGTGGTATGATAACTATTGTTAAACTTTATGGAACCAACTTTTTAGAGTGGTCTCAATCTGCTAAATTTACCATCCCTAGGAGAAGTAAATTGGGATTCAACATAGGAAAGGAGGTGAAGCCAAATCTGGAAGATCCGAAATATGCGAAGTGGAAACAGGATAACTCCTTTGTAATGTCATGGTTTATTTGCTCAATGCAACCTCATATTACCCGAAACTACATGTTTCTTCCAATGGCCAAAGATATTTGGGATAGAGTTGTTGCCACTTATTCCCAAGTTAACAATACAGATAGAATGTATTGGCTTATGAGGGAAGCTTGCAGTATGTGTCATGGGGAGAGATTTGTGGCTATATATTTCTCTTCTCTATGGTCTATCTGGGAAGAAATGGATCACTTAAAGACTCTTCTATGGAAAGACCCTGAAAATGGTGAGCAATATCAAAAGTATATAGAGAATAGTCTTTGATTTTTTGGCTTGCTTGAATCCATAGTTTGATTTTACTAGGCAACATATTCTTAGTATCGGCATTGTCATTGTTGCTTCTACATACTCCCTTGAGCAAGGGAAGGAAAGTAGAAGGACAGCCATGATGCAACCTCCTATGATTGATCACTCTACCTTTATATCATCTCGATCCAAGCAAAATACTAGTAAGCACCCTATTATTGAAAAGGCTAAGGATGTGGTTTGTGATTATTGCAAGAAGCCAAGACATACTAAGGAAAAGTGTTGGAAGCTCAATCCTCACTTAAAACCAGAAAAATACAAAACCAAGAGGAAGGGAAATGCTCACTTGGCTACAGTTGGTAATGATGCTCAACCTTCTGATGTTCCCGACTCCTCTAATGTAATGGACAAACTCAGGAATATACTGTTGTAGTTGGAAAAGGGTGATACATCCTCCTCATTTGGTTCTGGACTTAGTAACCCATCTAGTTCATATGCCAAGATAGGTACTGCACTTGTTTGTTCCACATCTTTTAGTCCTTGGATTGTAGATTCCGGGGCCAGTGCCCATATGACTAGTATGCTTTCACATTTTATCTCGTATAAGTTAAATCCAAGAAAGGGCAAGATTACTGTTGTTGATGGATCTCAGACCCCTATTTCGGGTCAGAGTGAAGTCAAACTCACTCATAACCTTTCTCTTGATTCGGTTCTTCATGTGCCCCAATTACATAAAACTTTGTTGTCTGTTAGTTCTCTTACAAAATCCCATAATTGGTTAGTAACCTTTTTTCCTACCCACTGTGTTTTTCAGGACCTAAGCACAAGGAAGATGATTGGAAGTGGGCATGAAGCTGATTTAGTTTATAACTTTGATGGACCTTTAGAGCATGGATTATCGAGCCAGACTGAGTATTTTTCAAATGAGAAAATGGGTTTTTTGAAATTATGGCATTGTTGTCTTAGTCATATGTCTTTCAATTCTGTAAAACTTTTGTTTCCAAACTTGTTTGACTCAGTGCCAAAGTTGAAATTTGAATGTGAAGCTTGCCATCTATCAAAAAAATGTAGAACCACATATTTTGCGAGTAGTAAAAGAAGTAATGTTGCTTTTCATTTGATTCATACTGATATTTGGGGCCCATATGCTATCCCTTGCATAGGTGGATATATACTTCATCATCTTCATTGATGATTACAACCGGTATACATGGCTCTATTTGATGACAAGTTGAGATGAAGTTCCTATGGTGGTTCAAGACTTCATGAATATGGTAGAGATACAGTTTGAGAAAAGAGTTAAGATAATAAGATCTGACAATGCCGATGAATACTTTGAACATCATTTGTATAGATTTCTTGAAGATCGGGGCGTTATTCACCAGAGTTCATATAGTTATACTCCACAACAAAATGGGGTAGTTGAAAAGAAGAATAGGCATGTTGTTGAAGTTACTCGAGGTTTATTTTTCCAGACACATGTTCCCACCCATTTCCAAAGATGTTACCTTTTTGGAGTCCTCTTTTTTCAAGTCATCACGTCCTTCTCTTTAGGGGGAGAATGCAAGTGAATATCGAACTCTCTTCTACCTTCCTGTTCCTATCTCTTTTGTTCCTCCTCCTCCCTCTCTTCCCTATAATGATGGTATTCCTTCTCCTCCTCTTCCCCCTCCTCCAGTATATCAGCCTACATCTTAGCAATAGTTTTTCATTAGGTGCAATAAGAGGGTGGCTCCTGAAGTAGAATGCCCATCACAATCTGATCTCCCAGACTCAGGTAATCTTGAACATCTTGATAATTCTATTATTGACCCTAACCTTGATCTTCCTATTGCCATTCGAAAAGGGAAGATGACATGTAACAAGTATCATATTACTAACTATGTGTCTTATGATGCTCTCTCACATTCCTATTGTGCCTATATTTCTGTCATCTCTTTGTATCCATCCCTCATAGTGTTACAGAGGCAATGCAATCCCCTCATTGAAAGGAAGCTATGAACCAAGAGATAGAGGCCCTAATAAAGAACCATACTTGGGAGGTTATCCCTTATCCTAAGAATAAGACTTATGTTGGGTATAAGTGGGTCTACACTGTTAAGCACAAGGCAAATGACTTAATTGAGAGGTACAAAGCTCAGCTTGTAGCCAAAGGATACACACAAACTTATGTTGATTATCTAGAAACCTTTGCTCAAGTTGCTAAAATGAATTATATTTGTGTGATCAAGTCTCTTGCTACTCATTACTCTTGGTCTTTATATCAAATGGATGTAAAGAATGTCTTTCTCAATGGGAACTTACAAGAGGAAGTGTATATGCACTTACCACCTGGGGTGAGCTTTCCTAACAGTGAAGGAAAAGTTTGTTGCTTGAAGAAGTCCTTGTATAGGCTCAAGAAATCTCCTAGAGCTTGGTTTGACAAGTTCAAAAATGCAATCATAAAGATTGAGTTTTCTCAATCTTAGGCAGACTACACTTTATTCATTAGAAGATTTGATGGAAAAGTAACTATGTTAATAGTATATGTTAATAACATTGTTGTGATAGGTGACGACATCACATATATCTCTCAGTTAAAGTCATTCCTTACTTCCGAATTTGAGATTAAGGACCTTGGTGATCTCCGATACTTTCTTGGCATTGAAGTTGCAAGATCTAAAAAGGGAATTTTTCTATCGCAAAGGAAATATGTACTTGACTTGCAATTGATCTCAACCACAAGTTGAGTGCTACTGAAGGAGAAGCTCTTCTAGACAGAGGGGTATATCAGAGATTGGCAGGCTGCCTTCTGTATTTCTATTGACTAAACTTGACATATCCTATGTTGTTGGAGTGGTTAGCCAATATATGCATGAATCTAAGACCTCTCATATGCAAGTAGTTAATAGAATTTTAGCCTATCTAAAATGATGCCTTGGTAAAGTGATGTTGTATTCCAACCACAACCATCTAAAGATTGAGGCTTACACAGATGTAGTGGGCAGGGTCTATTGATGATAGAAGATTAATATATAGTTATTGTGCATTAGTCGGAGGCAATGTGGTTTCATGGAGAAGTAAAAAACAATCAGTGGTTACTCATTCTAGTGTTGAGGTAGAATATAGGGCAATGGCTTATGGAGTGTCTGAACTACTCTGGTTGAAGACCTTATTGGCTGAGATGGGCATCCAAGCGGATATCCAAATGAGACTATATTGTAATAATCAAGCAGCCATAAACATTGCCCACAATCTTGTTTAACATGATCGTACAAAGCATATTGAGGTGGATAGACACTTTATTAGAGAAAAAATTGCTAGTGGAGAGATTTGCCTTCCTTTTGTAAGATCAAAAAACCAACTAGCCGATTGCCTCACTGAAGGTGTTCAACACCCAAAGTTTGCTAAGAACCTTGCCAAGTTGGGCATGATTGACATATTTGCTCAATTTGAGGGGGAGTGTTGAGAAACTTTAGGCAATGGTGTTTTTAGTCTTTACTTCTTCCCTTTGTACTCTTTTTGTAATTGGGCATCCAAGTAGGGTCCTCTTTGTAATTTCTTGTTTCAAAATATAAAGTGCCTTTTGAGTGTGTGAATAGTAACAAAAAACACACCACTCGACACATTCCTCTTCTTATTCTCCTTTCTCTCTTTCTCTCTTTCTTTCTTTCTCATACAAACCCTAGATTTACAACACTAGTTTCTAACTTTGTCAAATTGGTAGAGTAGTTTATCTCAATTGCTAGGGTTAGACGCAAAGTATAGTTAGGGGTATTTTCTGAAATGTTGAACAATAACCATTTTTAGTTATTCCTTAGACCTTAGAGATAGATGAGCAAAATTGAAAAGTTACACTTAACTCTAAACTTGACAATGGTACTGCACCAAGTGTTGGACTGAACTATTTTTGATATACTAACCAATGAGATCCACTAAGGGTCAAATTCCTAGGTATGTTGGAGTGGTTTGGAGCATCAGTTGAGTGGGTGATCATTATGATAGGATTAACACTTTGTAAGGCAAAGAGAATATCCTAATTTAAACTATCTCTTATGGAAACCTAAAACTGTTGGTAGTGGATATCAATGTGTTTTGAAATTAATTTACAAAATGTATTGGTGTTTATAAATAGTTATTTTGTAAAAGTGTTTGCAAAAGGTTTTAATCTCGAGATCCATCTAAGCAGAGATAACACTACATTTAACAGTTAAGTATGAAGTCCTTCCCTATGATCGAGAAATGTATAGATATTATGGGTTGTAAAGTTAAGAGCAAAAGATCATTTGGACCTAATGGGCTTATTTCTCACATTAAGTCATTGACATTAGGCTTCATAGGGTGGTTGAAATCAAAGTCAAAGTTCACTTATACTTAAGTGTTGGACCTATTCAAAGCCCAATTCGATTAATTTAGAAGTTGACCTAATGAAATTTGGACCATGTGATCCTCTGCATGGGCCAAACCTATATGAATCAGTGTGAGAATTTAGTGGGTCCCACACCATACAATATTCAAGTCTAATGAGCTAGCAAGTTATGTGAAATAAGGTTGCTTGAGTAATGAACCCAATTCATTATAAAGACTAGTGTGACTAGTAACATGACTAGTTTAAATAATCATGTGCATGCTTGGGCCATATGGGTCAAATTGCTTATGTGCTTGGGTCTTTCTTAATTCTAATAAGATTAAGAGGGTTTCCAAATTAGACAACTTCTAATTAAGTTAGAAACCAAATTTGGAAACTCCTAATAGGATTACAACTTTCCAACTTTATATAAGATAGAGTAGGAGAAGATTTTGAGAGAGATTATCATCCATTCTAGCTTAAAACCCTAGTTCAACCAGGCCTTAAAGGGAGACTTTTTCTCTCTTATTTTTCTGTGTTCCAGCAAAAACCTAGTGTACTCAAGTCATTAACAACTGCACACGAAGGATCATCAATGCAAAATTGATTCACATAGATTGCTGCATCGAGTTCTTGATTGGGGTTGCATCATCTTCAGCTTGGGACTCAATTTGGACTTGGATTTTAGATGTCAATTATCACTTTGGGATATGCAACTTGTGACATTCATATCAGGTACAAACCCAATTCAACTTAGAAAATCAAATTGGGTCATCTAATCCTACATTGATCCTAGGAGAAAATAAATTTTCAATGATAATTTCGATTCTCCAATTCTTGGACTAATAAAAGAATTGAATTTCACATCTATAAGTCCAACAAGGTTTGATGGGAAAAAATCAGTCCTTTCAACACAAGTTTCAATGAAATAGTAACAATAACAATTTTTTAAACCCCCAACCCCCAAACTTTACTCCAGGTGGACAAGTTGGTCACGTTTAGATCTTATTAACTATTATCAAAAGGAAAATTATCAAATAATACAGGGAATGACTTAGCTTGCCTTGCCCTAGACCCAAAGCTTTCAAAGTTCTCTCTTATCAACTCAGATCCGCCCAATAAAAAGAAAAACATTATGGCCAAATAACACAAAACAACCAACAAGTCTACCTAGAAAATCTTTAAGAAGTCTAGTTTAACAAAAAATGTCCAAGGCCATCAAGGTCCCATCACCATGAAAGTTGTAAAAAGCAAAGCAAAATTGGCCAATCTCAACTCTCACTACACCCTACATCCATTGATACCAGGATTGCCCCTGCAAGCACCATCCACATTTAATTTTAAGTGAAGATCATTAATGTTTTCAAATTTATTCCAACTTTCATTTTTTCAATTTTTCTAGTCATCCATGGCTCGGCCCATGGCCCACTGGGCCATACTAGACTTCCCTTTTGAAGGATTTTGGTCCAAGCAGGCACGACCCACTACAATGCAAGTGGCCCACAAAAGTGGGCAATGCACATTACACCTCTAGTGAAACCATGGTTTTCAAAACCGGACCGGATTGGACGGTTGGACCGGAAAAACAGGAATCAATCAGGTGACGGGTTCTAGTTTTCCCCAAAACCCGATTTTTGCCAAAAAAAATATTGATTTGGTCAGTAAACTGCTGACCCGAGTGGTTGAACCGTTCAACGGTTTTGACCAATTTTTATTTTTTTTTAAATTTTTATAAGAAAGAACCATCCATTTGATTCAAACGATCAGATCGTTCAACCCAAGAACTGAACCCTTGACCGATTCATTGCCCGGATCTGTTTTAAATACCTTGAGTGAAATATAAAATCAAAAATAGGCTTATATGAGCCAAAAAATAATCAACTTTCCACCGAAGCACTAATCTTAGATAGCTTCTCCAAGGTGGTTCAGCCGACATAAATACACATAAGCCCTCCCAAACGGAATATTAAATTAAATTATTAATAAGAGAAGAAGAAAGAAACCCCTACCTTCGTAAATACGATTACATATTTACATCTGTTTCGAAATAACCAAAAAAAATGATGGCTGAAGTTATTGTAATGAGGTGATGAATTTGAGAATCTTTGGAACCTACGCTCCATAATTTAAACCTGTCATAATGTTCTGACTTTTACAATCTGTAATAGCAGAGGGTAAAAGGTTTATCTATCAGATCAAAAAGGCATGTTCATTCACTTCATTACAACATCCATTTAAATTTGGTGGAGCCCAGCCTTTGTATTATTTAGGTAGGGTTCCACAATCAGATGGCAATAGCTGCACATGGTTAGCCATGGGAATTTAATGCCTCAATAAGATGGGAAAAGTGTCTTTTGAAAGGACACACTTGTTATCCAAATGTAACTCCAGTGCCCTAATAAAACCTAACAATGCAGTTGGGGTTGTGTCGGTGGAGAGGACATTTGATCCAGGACTCTTGAGAGTCCCCCATCAACTGCTGGATTCTGAAAGGGATTGTTCTTCTTGGTTTGCTCTTTGAACCAGTACACATCCAAATCGGGACAAATGCAATGTAAAGAGTTGAAAACCAGGGCAAAGATGTTTTGATTGTATTACCTTAGGAGAAAATCCTCTTTTTCATGGTGGATATTGTAATTATGTCACATGCTATATATATATATATATATATTAAAATTGGTCTGTCCACATTACCATACCTCTCCTTTCTAATTTTCTGTTTTTATAAATTTTATATTTTTTTAATTCCACATAATTACCATTAAGCCAATAAAGAAATCACATATGTTTAACTATTTCTAGCAACCATAAAGAAATAAGGATTTGCTTTTCTAATGTTTAGCCAAGTGGCACCACTTTCCCCTGCTTCCTCCTAAATTGTGTCTAATTCTTATTTATCTACTAAATTATCTCTAACTCCTATTTATCTCTTAAATATATATATATATATATATATGTATTAAAATTGGTCTGTCAACATGCCTCTCCTTTGAGAGAAGCGATTTATCTATTTTCTCTCTTTTTTTTAATTCCATGTTATTTTTTAAACAACCAATGAGAAGCACTTTCCCAATCATCTACATAATCTCTTCTCCTAAAATTTCTCCTAAACTACCTCCCCTACTATCCCTCACTTTCTCCAAAATGATCTCTAATTCCTATTTTTCTAAATTATCTCTAACTCCTATTTATCTCCAAAATTATCTCTAATTTAGTAGAGAATTTCTCTCCTAAATTATCTTTAAATCCCATTTATCCTCTCCAGTATTTTTTTATCTATATCTATCTAAAGAAAGTTTGGATTAAAAAATTTAAGAATTATTTAAATATTCTAACAAAATTATAAAATAACTTTAAAATATTTATTAAAAACACAAAAAATAATTTTATATTTTTACAAAATATATCATGAAATTATGTACTAAAAATTTAAATTATATTTTTATGGAGTATCAATTTAAATGTTTTTTAAATATTTAATAATATGTAATAGATTTAAATAAATAAAATTAAAATAACAAAAAAATTTAAATATTTTATAGACTATTTAAATATTTAAATAACTAAATATTTACCAAAACTAGATTTCAAATAGTTAAAAAAAAACGAAATTATGTAATAAATTTAAAGAATTTCTTCAAAGTAGAAAAATAATTATAACATAATATTAAAATTAATAATAATTTAATATATTACAAAATTAATAATGAAATAATGTAATAATAGTATAAATTATGATTTTATGGATAATTAAATTCAATAAATAATTAATATTTTAAAACTTAAATATTTTACATAATATTTAAGTATTTTAAAATACAACATATCTAACATAACTAGAGTTTAAATAGTTAAAATAAAAAAATTATGTAATAAATTTAAAAAATTCTAAAAAGTAGAAAAATAATTATAACATAATATTGAAATTAATAATAATTTAATATTTTTACATAATATTGTAAATAATTAATTTCACTTATATCAAGTAATGATTCGAGAAAATAAATTTCAAAAATAATATTTATTAATAACAATTTTAAACTCTTAATCTGTATTTATTATATAATTATATATACTAAAATTAATATTTATTATCTTTTGTGATAAATGTATTTTTAATGATTATGTATAAATTTATTTTGTTTTGTTATTTAATAGAAAACTTTCAATAATTATTGAAGATTAAATTACTGTTATTGAAATTTTTAAATTTAATTTATTGTACTTATTGTATTTTTGTTTTAAGTTATTGATTAATATGTAGTAGAGATTAAACTATTATTTGAGATTATACTATTTATTGACTAGGTTAATATATTTTTAGTACTTATTGTATTTTTGTAATTTTTCTATTTTTCATTATCAATATATTTTCAATAGTTGTGTATTTTTACTATAAATTTTCAATAATTATTAGAGATTAAACTATTGTTATTTATCAGAGATAAGACTATGAATTTAGCTGAAATTATGAGTGTTCATGAGTTGGTTCGGTTTTGTCATAGGCTATTTGGCCAACCAAATTGACTTGGTCAGGTTAGGGAGTTGGTTAACTAAAACCGACTAACCATTTGTGAAAACTGTCCCACTCAAGTTGTATCGATTTGGGTCGATTTTTTGGTTTGGTCAATCTATTCAAAAGATTTAAACTTAAAAATGTAATTTAATTTTAAAAATTACAGTGCAATTATTAAATGATAAATTTAAAAATTAGATTTATGATATAAAACATTTTAGACTAAGAATTATGGGAAAATTCCCTCTTTCCATATTAAAAATTATATTTAAAATATAAAATATTAATATATTTCCATGGTTAGGTCATTCGATTTTGGTCGGTTTACAAATGACCAAAGTGAAACTAATTCAACTTGGTCGAATTGGGAAATTTTTTAACCAAAGCCAACCTAAAATACTAGAAAACTGACCAACTCAGGTCGAATTAATCGGGTTGGTTGGTTTCACCAGTTTGATTAATAAACCTAATTGAAATTAATTATTGTTACTTTTTTATTATAAATTTTTTATTAAAAGTAGTATATAAAATATGAATAATTATTAATTATTTAAAAAGTTGAAAATATAAAACAATAGTATACTCTTATGTGTTTCTATTAGGGTTATTTATTAGAACACACTTTTAGGAATGGTAATTTTCCCCATCCCGGACGGGGACCCGACTTCCCCGACCCGATGGGGCTACGGCTGGGGATTGTTTTGGTAGGGCGGGGGCGGGGTTGGGATGGGGATTGAGGTGCCCGCCCCACCCCGACCCCGATTATATATATATATATATATTAAATGTTATTTATATTAAATATACTATTATATTAGTTATATTATATATATATATATATATCAAAACATATTTAAAACATTATTTATAATTTAAAATTTTTATTTATTCTAAAAAATACTATTATCTAAAAACATCTTGGGGTTTCGGGTCCCATGGAGAACCCATCCCCGTCGGGGATCCGGGATGGGGGCTAATTTCAGAATTGGGGTCGGGGACGAGGAATATGATCCCCACCCCGTTGCCATTCCTGCACACCTTATAGTTTTACATATTTACTTAAACCTACCTTATAGTTTTCATTTTACCCAAACATCCCATATATCTTACAACTTATACTTAATCAACATTTCATTAAGGAGTGTTTGTTTTGCCATTAGGCCCATGACTTTTTATTCCAAAAATACCCCTAACACTTTTTTTTGTATAAAAAACAAAATTGACCAAATATAGCCAATAGAGTGGTTGTTTGTGTCTTATTAAGGGCAAAAATGGTATTTTTTTATTTTCTTTTGATTAAATTTATTTAAATAAATATTAGGGTCAACACTATCATTTTCCACTGTCATCTAATGGAAGATTGATTAAATCCATTGCAAATTATAAATGGTATTTTAGTAAAATGCTAACTGTAGGGTAGACTTTAGTAAATCCATTAAACTATAAGGGGTATTTTAATATATGACCATTTCTATTATTTAGCTTTTTCTTAATAAATCTCGTGCATCGCATGGGTTTCCGCTAGTATATATATTAAAATTGGTTTGTCCACGTCACCATACCTCTCCTTGCTTCAAACCCCCTTTCTAATTTTCTGTTTTTTTGAATTTTTTACTTTTTTAGTTCCACATAGTTACCCAAGCCAATAAGGAAATCACATATGCTTAATTATTTCTAACAACCATAAAGAAAGAGGGATTTGCTTTTCTAATGTTTAGCCAAGTGGCACCACTTTCCCCCACTTCCTCCTAAATTGTCTCTAATTCCTATTTATCTACTAAATTATCTCTAACTCTTATTTATCTCTTAAATTATCTCTAGTTTTGTAGAGAGATTCTTTCCTAAACTATCTCTAATTCCTATTTATCCCCTCCCCCACTTTTTATCTATATCTATCTAAAGAAAGTTCCAATTAAAAAAATTCAGAACTATTTAAATGTTATAACAAAATTATATACTAAATTTAAAATATTTATTCAAAATACAAAAGTTTAATAGATTTAATAATATTCATTTTATTAACAATTCAATATTTTTAAAAATTCATCATGAAATTACATAGTAACAATATAAATTATAATTTTACAAATTATTCAATTTAAATGTATTTCAAATAATAAAAATTTCACATTAAAAAATAAAGAATTATTTAAATATTTCAATAACTAAAAATCTTAAATAAAAAACATTAAAAAAAACTAAATAATATAACAAAATATTTAATATTATGTAATAACATCTCAATAAATAAAATACAAATAATGAAAATTTTTAAATATTTTACATATTATTTAAATATTTAAATAACAAAATATTTAACATGACAAAATTTTAAATAGTTAAAATAACGAAATTATGTAATAAATTAAAAAAATCTTAAAAGTAGAAAAATAATTATTTATTGTTTTTTATAAATATCCTTTCAATAACTATTTACAAATGTATTTTTATTTTTGTTATTTAATAGAAAATTATCAATAATTATTTGAGATTAAACAACTATTATTTAACTTTTGAAATTTAATTTATCGTATTTATTGTATTTTTGTTATAAATTTATTTCTAATAATTTTATATTTTTATAATTTATATATTAATATTTATTAGAGATTAAACTATTATTTAAGATTATACTATTTATTGACTAATTTAGTATATTTTCAGTATTTATTATATTTTTGTAATTATTGTATTTTTATTATATATCTATTATATTTTCATTATAAACTTATTTTCAATGATTTTGTACGTTTGATACAAATTTTCGATAATTATTGGAGATTAAACTATTGTTATTTATTTGAGATTAGACTATAAATTTAGTTGAAATTAGAAGTGTTCAATGATTGGTTCAATTTAGTTGTAGGCTATTTCGCCAACCGAATTGATCTGATCAAGTCTGCAGTACCGATTGTCCATGTGCTTTCCCACCAACTCGAGTTATATCGATTTGGGTCTATTTTTGGTTTAGTTTGTTTGTTCAAAAGATTTAAACTTAAAAATTAACTTTAAGTTTCATAAATTACAATGATATTATTAAAAAATAAATTACAAAAACTAAATCTATGATATAAAATATTTTAGACTAACAAATATGGGAATTTTCCTACTTTTTCGTATTAAAAAATTAAATTTAAAATATAAAATATTAATATATATTTATTAAACCAAATCCGATCTTAAATACTAGAAAACCTACCAACTAGGGTTGAGTTTGATCGGATTGTTTATTAAGAAGTTAAATTATAAAACAATTATATACTCTTATGCATTTCTATTGTTTAACTTTCGCTTAACAATGCATGGTCCCCATCACCATGCCTCTCCTTGCTCAATTATCCCCACCATGCATTCTCTTTGACTTTCTCTCCCCTCTCCTTCCCACCACTCCCATTAAGCCATGTCACCTAACTACCTAAAAGTATTCCTATAATCTCTATCCCAAGGTATCTCATTTAAACCAAAAGGAAAGTATCATGTTGCCCCACTCCCTAATCAATTCCTAAAATGCATCCCCCAATCTATATCCACACTCCCTCATTTAAAATATTCATATTAATTAATAAATTGTTAAATACAGTTAATATTTAATCCCTCCCATATTCAATGAGTATTAAATAGTGTTATTACTAAAAGTTAATAAATACAGTTAGTAAATTACCAGAAATTAAATATTTTTATTATTACGGTTAGTAAATTACCAAAAATTAATAAATACTCCTATTAATTAACTCATTAACAACATTTTATAGAAACTGAAAACTCTTTAACTAATTTCTATAAAATTGAGAATTATATTTAACAATTATCAAAAAGTATAAAATTTTAGTTATTGTTATTATTATAATTAATAACCAAATACAAATGGGGGAACAAAATATTATAATGTTAGAAAATGAAATTATTAATTAATTTATATTGAAAAATAAAAGATAAATTAGTGTAATTTTGTTAGTAAACTACCAAATAAAAAATAAAAAAAATCAATAAATCCCCATAGTTACACAAATGTAATAAAATTTTCAAAAAATTTCATAAAACTACATTTTTTGTAAAATAACATTTTTGAAATTAAAAAATATAAAGTATTTGAAAGTTTATTGAAAATGCATTAAATAATTATTAAAAATTATTAGAATATTTTGGAAATTTTAGGAAAACTTAATACATTTGATAGATTTTGGAAACCATTGAAAAATTATGTAATTTTCATTGCAAATTATTAAAGATAAATGACTATGGGAAATGGAAAACTATAATCTGAACAAATAATTACATAAATTATTAAGATAAATTAGTATAATATTGGAAAAAGGAAATTATTGGTTAGTTTATATTAGAAATTATAAGATAAATTAGTATAATTCTGTAAGTAAACCATTTAAAAAGAAAATAAACTATTTAATAAAAATTTAAATAAATTTTCAAAATTAAACAAATACAATAAATTTTCCAAAATTTTCATAAAATTACATTTTTGAATATTAAAGACAATTTAGTGTACTTTTAGAAATTTACCATGTGGTTGATACTCAATATATCATTTTGATCATTTCTATCATCAAATTGAATATTGGGTTGACGGGGACAGTGTTTTCAAAACTGGATCAATCCAGATGGTTAGACCGGAAAAATTGGGAATCGGACACCGTTTCACCTCAAAACCGTTTTTTGTCCAAAAACCGTTTATTTGGTTAGCGAACCGCTGACCTAGGCGGTCGAACTGTCAACCCGAACAATAGTTTTTAGCCTTTTTTGTTTTTCTAATTTTTTATTTTTTTTGTCATAGCGGATCATCCATTCGGACTGAATAGTCAAACCGTTCGACCCCAGAACAGTTCCCTATCTGGTCCAATTTTAAAAACCTTGGATGGGGACTGGGTGCCTTGCCTTGAGGTTGGCTTGGTCTACGGCATGGCCTGGCCCAAGGCCCGACCCATGGACCTGCCCGACCCACGGCACGGCATAGGCCCGTGCAGGCTCAAGCCGTGAGTTGTGCCGAACTGACCCCCCAAATTATCCTAGAGGAGGGAGGCATGGCCCGAGACGCCTCATGAGCCAACACGGCACGACTAGCACTTTGTGCGGGCCACATGCGTGTCGTGTTGTGTTGACCTAGCATGACCCAATTCACACCTCTACTTGAACCCGCCTAATACTGGGGATAGGGCATGGAAATTCGAGGATTCTCCATCCTTGATGAGGAGTGGGGTGCCTTGCCCCTGAACTCGCCCGACATTGAGGAGTGGTTACCTTGCCCTGAACCCGCGTGACACTGGGGATGGGGTAGAGTGTCTTGACTATGGGGTAGTTGAAAGGGATGGGGTGCCTTGCCTTGAACCCACCCTGTTGTCATTCCTATATAATTGTTAATTATTAGTGAAATTAATAAAAATGTTAGCTTTTATAATTATTTTTATTTATTTAAAATTAATCAAAATTTCATTTAAAAATAATTAAAAGAACAAAAATTATTAAGATTACTACAAATTATTAAGATTACTACAAATTATTAATAAAACTAAATTTGTTAAAAAATATTTGTTCATATTCAATTAATAATAATTATTTTTTTATAAATCAACATTAAATGAAAAATAAAATTATTAAATCTTTCAGATTTTCCCGTGCATCGCATGGGTCCCTGCTAGTAAATATTTTAAAATTGTTACATAATTTCATTATAATATTTAAATAAATCTTAAATTTTTTAATTCAAACTTTCTTTAGATAGATATAAATCAAAAGTGAGAGAGGATAAATAGGAATTAGAGATAATTTAGGAGAGAAACTCTCTACCTAATTAGAGATAATTTTATAGATAAATAGGAATTAGAGATAATTTAGGGGAAGGTGGGGGATAGTGCTACCACTTGGCTAGATATTATAAAATCAAATCTCTCTTTCTTTCCTTGATAACTAACTCCCTTGCCACATGGCTTAATGGGTGGGCTGGGTAGGGAAGAAAAGGAATGAGAGAGAGAGAGAGAGAGCTAGGAAGGGATAAGGGAGAAAGGAGAGGGCTTCTAACGTGAGGCCTAATCGCTTTATAATATAGTATAGATATATCATATATTATCTATATATTATAATATCTACATATATATATATATATATATATGAATTATGTATATAAATATATATTTATAATATAATAATATATATTCTATTATATTAGTATATATTTATTTATAATATATATTATAAATATAAAAAAATTAAAATCGAAGAACCAAAATGGTAAAAACCAAAACTGGTCAACCAGTTAACTGATTGTATTGGTTCGGTTTCAATTTGAGGAATCACAAAAACTGGCGGTACCTATTCAATTTCAAAAAAGAGTTCAATTGGTTAACCCAACCATGGGCACCCCTATTGTGCATATCATATCATATTGAGGGTCTTGGAAACTATAAATGTTGAGTGTAGGCATTTTAATGGTTTTTGTCAAGTTGTGCCTTGAATTCTTTGTTGTGGCCCAATCCATGATTTAACCTGCATTTGTGGAGAAAAACCCAAAGGGAAATTTTCATTGAGGTTAGTAGACAAAAATTGAGCTTTTTACGAATTATTCGAGCTCGACTCATGAAAATTTTGATTTAGCTCAGTCTAAATCAAGATTCAAGCCAAGATAAAGCCTAATATATAAGATGATTTGCTAATCAAGCTAAGCTTGAACTTAATGAAGCTTAAGCTTGCAAGCCTAATTGTCTTGAATCCACCCCTAATTGAGGTCCAACTTGAATATGTTATGTTATGCTATCAAGGTTTTTTCTTTTATGTATCTTTTGATTTGCACATAAAGATAGAGCAAGTTTGAGAGTGAGAGTTGAGGTGTATTTGAGTTTATGTAGGGGTGCAACTTGGGCAGGCCCAATTCGAGCTCGAACCAACTTAGTCTATAATTTTAGATGGCCTGTGCCTAGCCCAAATGTTCGGGATTTTTAATTTTTTTGGTCCGGACTTAAACTTAGCCCTCAGGTATCCCAAGCCTAACTTGAGCATATATGCATACATACATATATACATACATACATACATGTATATCAACTTTTAGTGTCGCTGACCCCAACCCAAATGAGTCAAATTTTAGTGTGGGTTGGGCATAGATTGGATAATACAGTTTTGACCTTGGGCCTGGGCCAAGCTTGGGCTTTATGTCCAATTCTTAGGGTTCGGCCAAAATCCGACCAGCTTGCCTGACTTGCACTCCTAGGCTTAGGGTTTTCTGTATGAGAGAAAGGCTTCTCAACCATTGTACATTTCCTTGCTGTTTCTGTAGTGGATTTCTACTCTTCCATCACATGTAAACAGTGGTGGAGCGAGGAATTATCTTTTGGGGGTGCTAAGTTGAACAAGAAAATGAGGTAGGGAGCAGAAAGAGGGAGGGGAAGGACCCAGTTTATTACATTTTTGACCCAACCTCCCATTAGTAACCATAGATAATGGTGGGGGGTGGGGGCAAGGACCCCCACCAATATACTTGGCTCCGCCCCTGCCTGAAAAAATAAGGTATATGCTAAACCACATAAGTTTTGTGTGTTTTTTTGAGTTTAGGAGTGGACTGGATTTGAGCCAAGTTAAATATGCAGCTATTTGAGCTTTATCTCCGTGAAAAAACATGACACTCGACTTTGGGGTCAAACTTAAAACATGAGCTCGAATTCAGCTCAACTCAAAAGCTCATACGTTCAAATTCGTCTCAGCTTAAGCTTGATAATGAGTCAAGTGTTATATAAAATATAAAAAAATCATACATATAAACATTAAAAATTATTTACTGTTATAAATATTAAAAAAAAAAATATTATACATGATATAACCTTGAGTAGGGGAGCTTCACAAGCTGGGTTCAAGTTTGGCTTGAAGCTCAATTTAAACAAAGTCAAATTGAATTTTTCATGAGTTGAGCTCGGATAACTTGTAAAAAGCTCAATCTTATCCACCCCTAATTGAGCTCATCTGTATTGTATTTTTTTTTTCTTTCGTTTTTATCCAATCAATTTCAGATATTGAGTTACCATTTTGCAACAACAGTGCCCATCCTGACATGCCTATGTATGAAATATCATACTAAAAATTCGAAAAATTATTGCTTATTCAAAACATACATTAAACTTTACGAATTGGATAAATCTATGATTACACTTTGAAGCTCCATTTGTGTGAAGTTTGAACCAAAATTCACTTGGCAGAAATTAATCTTGTAACTACGATGCAACTTACTACCACTTACGATTACATGTGGAGAGACTTTTGTGTAGGCATACTAAGAGGTAAGAGGTAAAGAAATTATAGGCGCCATGTTCCTTTTGTTGAAAGCTCATCATCATAAATTTTGGGCCTAGGTCTGGTCCAACCCGATTATGATGAGTGGTAAAATTATCAAATTTCTCATTTTAAGGGCATGTTTGATTCACAGGAATAGGGGTTTGGAATTAGAATTGGAATGAACCTTCCAATTCCAATCGTTTGATTGGGTAGAATCAGAATCTCAATCCCATTCTTGGTGGGATGGCATTCCGCCATTTAAAGGAATGGCCATTCTCTCACCCCTCCCTTGAGAATGAAATCTCATTCCAGCTGATTTTAATTCCCATTTCAATTCCTATTTAAACCAAACAAACAGTGGGAATAGACCATTCCAACTCCAACAAATTTTGATTCCGATTCCTACTGCAAACAAATGGACCCCAAATTCTTTTTATGTAGTCCTGAAGATGAATTTGTTGAGCTGGTGTTGGAGAATGGTCAGATTTTGATACAAGGTCAGTTTGGTAGAACTTGAAAGAGTCCTTCATAAAACGGTCTCATAAAATATGTAAAGGGTAATTTTGTGATTTTGAAATGTTTCAAGGCACATATAACATCAAGTGCAGAAGATAACTGGTGGAATGCTAACAGCCAGACTCGAGTGTTTATTTTTGAAAGTTAAAGGTACTTGGTTGTTGCACTTGAAAGTCAAGGTCCTTAAATGTCACTATCCCAAAGTATAAGATACCTATCTATAATTTTCTCTTTATATTATATAAGCATATAAACATTTAAATCAAATCAAATCAGATAGGAGTGGATCCGTATTTGATCTAATTATAAATAGATCAAATTCAAACCACCACTATACTAACTGGATCAAACATTACTCTAATTTATGAAACAACATGAATTTGAAGTTAAAGTAGGACCCACAAAGTAAGTTGATTTTTCCCTAAATCAAAATTTAGGGAAAATTACAGATGGCCACCATGTAAATGATGAAAATAACAATTTTAAAGGACAAATTGCTCTAAGGGTGTTTCAAGATGAATTTTGTTGAAAGAAAGCTGAGAGAAACAGATGAGAGTTAGGTCTTTAGAAACACTAAGCTAGTGTTCAGTATTGTGGTAGATACCCATTTCATTTGGTTTTGGAATATGCCACAGAAAATATTTGTTCTTTTTAGCCATGGTGTGTTCTAAAGCATAAAATATTGCAAATTTTGGAACAAACCAAAATCTCTATACCAAAACACACCACACCTTGGAACACTCAATAAACATTGACTTTGAATATTTTTACAAAACTATTTCTATATTTATTTTCCAATGCTTTAGAACACACCAAACCAACATATGTTAGAACATTGCTAGAGGTGCAATGAGTTCCAAAGCCTATCATTTCAAACACATTAACACACCACACTTTTTATAGCTGGGTATAGAACACCCCCTAAGCTAAAAAGGGCAAAATGGTTTTATAAAAAAACATAATGGTAGTTTGGGGTTTTAGAATTGCTTAAAGGAATAGTAACAACAGGGGACAAAGTGCTAGAATCTAGAAATTCAAGGGGTCTCTGTTGCAAAACAAAGTTTGAGAGTTTAAGTGCCACTACCCCCCAAGTACAGGGTGGATGTTTGTAGTTTACCCTAAAATTCATTTAGCCCCCCTGGGTAATTTAGCCCCTTTTCTGAGTGGAAGGCTAAGAACAGGTCATTACAAGCATTGGTTTAACCAAATATCTTCTGGTAATATATGGAAGAAGATTTTTATTAATAAGCTAAATGATTTAATAAGATCTTATCAGGATGAGTTGAAATAACTGATCCTATTATACAGGTTCTTGTATGGTAGGACAATTTTATATACATTTTGCATCCACCAATAGAGCTTTTGGAGTGCCTGAACATGGATCCCCACCAAATGCCTTGATTGACTGAGGAATAGAGCAGTGCCTTCTCCCTAAACAAGCCTGAAAATTTATTGCAAGGAAAACAATTAAAAATTCAGATTTTCAGGTGAAATATCATCTGAAATAGCATCATAAAAGGAAATTATTTTAAATATTCAGACTCGAATCTTGATCATCTTTATAAAAAAGAGAATTAATAGAAGCAGAATATATAGAGCCAGAGCACTTACCTTCTCAACAACTGCTTTGGAATTAGAGGAGTGACAACTTCCAATGGCATAACTTTTACAGTCACCAGACGGGTTTCCAAAGCTTGCAAATAAAATCTTTGAGATGATCCTTCCATGAGGACATTCAATTTGAACACTTCTCCTTTTATGGTGTGTTTTGTGTTGTCCACCACCCCATGAAGCCACTGGGGGCAAATGAGATTCTGACACATGTCCACATACTTTAGAGATTGTAACAGTGTCCAAGGTGATATGAAGAGGGTCCCCACCAAATTCTTCTAACAGGACCAGGAGGTTCCCTGAAGGTTTGATAAATGACCGAGGCACATGGTACCTAAAAAACAATATGGAACATTAGTATTAACAACAAAAATATTAAATCTGTAACCTGTAAAACAGACTGAAAGTAATAGAAGAGAGAGAGAGAGAGCTTCATGTACATACAATGCCTGAGAAGGAACTCCTCCGTCAGTGTGAAATGAGACCCAATAACGACCGATGCTTTGGCCATTAACCCAAACTTCACCTTTGCTCATAGTGCTCAAGTTTAGAACAACTGGATCATCTCCAGCTGGTGCATCAAATGTAGTCTGCCAAGTTGTCAATTAATTTACAAATGATTAGAATGAATCTCATCATCATCACCAGCCAAGCCTTATCCTAATTACACGGAGTCGGCTACATGAATCCCATTTTTCCATCTGTTCTGTTTAGTGCCATATCCATTGCTAAATTATGGGCGATTAGATCATTTCTTACTAACTCAACCCATGTCCCTTTTGGTCTACCCTTAGCCCTTTTAAGTTCCAAACCCTTCAACTTGCAAAAGAACACTTCTTATGGGTGTTGACAATAGCCTTCTATTCACTTGAACAAATCATCTTAGTAAACTTTCTCTCATTTATCACCTATTAGAGCTACTTCTAGGTTCCTTCAAATGACTTTATTTCTAAAACTATTCTTTCTATTTTTTTCCATTCATCCATCTCGGCATACGCATTTCTGCTACATTCATTTTTTGCACATTTTGTTTGTTGAATGCCCAACACTCTACTCTGTATAGCATAGCTGTACTTAAAACTATTTTGTAGAATATGGTTAGTATGAATCCAATTTGTGTAAATGGGTCACAGCCGCAAGTGAATCTTTTTAAAAATTTTATGAAATATAAGTCAAGCAGTGTCATAGAATTTGGAATAATTGATAATAATCAGTTTTCTCTTCTCACTTTTGAATGTTGACAGGATAAATGAGTTAAACCTGATTAACATAATTATGAATGTTTTTTTCATTTAATGTTGTGTTAGAATAATTGACTAATAAATCAACATTATTGTTACTTTTCCTCCATATTATGCATTTGAAAGGTCACTAAAACTAAAACAATAACAGAAGTGAAACTTAAATTAAAATTGTACCTTATACCATGTAAGGGGTGGTTTGTAGGTTCCAAGATTGTTCCATTGAACTTCACTGGAGCTTTCTTCATTGTATGCTCGAAACTTTTCCCCCACTAGCCCCACCTGCATGACATTGATTAAATAGATAACATAAGCATTGAATGAAAGTGACATTTCACAAGGGTTTATTCAACAAATTGCTGAACCATGTTAAATTTTGTGGTTTGTTCTGTGTTTGTGATTTCTTTAGCACAATGGTTTATGGATCATGCATATTTCATTTAACATGCACGTATTTAAGAAATCTGGGAATAAAATATGATGAATTCAATTACATCAAAGCTAAAGGAAACCATAGTTTTGCCTAAAATCTTTCCAAAATTACATAAAATATTGGAAAAATTTTAAAACCTTGAATGCAGAATCAAAAGTAAGCATTCAATTTAGATTAATTAGGATGGTCATGCACATTCTTCAATGTATTAAAGTTTTCTCATTTATTAGTTGAAGAAATAACCTGATATCCCCATTGGTACTTAGAGAAATCTTGAGATCCATTTCCAATGCCTTGAATTTTCACTCCACGTAATCCAGCAACTCTATGCTCAAGATATGCTCCTGAATTCTTAATATGGTGAATAAAAGTAGCGAGTTAATTGATAATTATAGGAAATTGTCTGAGGGAAGAGGGAGGGAGGAGAAAGAGATGAGAGGGAGAGAGAGAGATTACCGGTAATCCAACCATGACACTTAATAGTGAAACATCAGTCATCCCATTACTTAATGAGATTGAAATATTAAGGCTAGATCCTGGATTTTTATAACTTCCATGTGCAGACCCTAGAGAATAACCCAGAAAAAGGAAAAGAAAATTATCCATTGTCAAGATTTTGTTGTAAGAATAGTACTGCAAAACAACTCGATTGAATACATCCATTCTAAAGTTAATTTATAAATGTGTATATGGTTAACAAGCAAATATAAATTATTTTCTTCCAAATATCATAGTAAAGATGTATAAATAATGTCTTCTGACCTATAAATACTGTTAGAGCTAGCCGAATAAGGGTAGATTAATCATTCTATTTCTGTTAAGTTATGTACTTGTGTGACAGTTTTAATAGAGACTTCCTATCACATACTTAAGTGGGGGGCAGTTTAGTCTTTGTACAACTAATTAGAGGTTAATCCATATTAGGGTCGACTGATAGGGTTTATGCTATCAGATTTGACTGTTCTTCTTCTTCTTCCTTCTTCTTCTTCTTCTTCTTCTTCCTCTTCTTTCTCTCTTACTCTCTACTGGTTCGAACTACTTAAACAGAGCTGTCAAAACATGGTATCAGAGCCATAAATGAAGGAGAAGAAGGCTGTGACTTCAAGATTTCCTTCCTACGGCTTCAAGTTCTCTCTCTTCTTTTCCTTCTTCTTCTTCTCTGGGCTGCGAATCTGAGGTACACAATCTGATAGCTGCAGCATCTGTTATTTATTTTTTGTTTTAGGACTGTCGCAATCCCTATTACATGTATTAGGAATGTTCGGCAACCCTAGGATATCAGCCTAATACTGCTGTCACCATGTGTGACAGCCCTAGTCGTGTGGTGGTGCTTGTGGTGTTTACCCTCTACTGAACAATTTCAAGAGGGTTTGTGTGTGGTTTCTCGAGTTGTTGCATTGTTGTCATGGTGACTACTATTTCTGGGTTGTCAGTAGTGGTGTGAACATAATTTTTTTTTTTGTGTGTGTGTGTGGTTTCTTGAGTGTTGTGTTGTTGTAATGGTGCCTAATATTTCTGGGATGTAGTAGTGGTGTGAACAAAAAAAAATTGTGCTGAAAGAAGTGGTCGAATACCTCAGCCTAGTAGCTTTCATCAATGTTCTAATCTGGATGGTAGCTGAATCTGGTCAAAACACCCAGTTCTTAACCTTAATGTTAGCCTACATCAAGTTGTTGATTGTAACTAGTTGTGAGATTGTTATCAGTGTGTTGTAGTGTTGCCTTGACAGTAGTAGTTGGTTGGTGACTGAGAGTTCAACATTAGAGATAGCAGTGGGGGACATAATGGCAGCAACGGGAGATGGTTCCAGTGATCAGAAACCGAGTGTGATGATCCCCTCCGACTATTTGGGTGTGCAAATGACATCCATTAAACTTAATGGTGAGAATTATGCGCCATGGGCCAAGTCAGTGGAAGTTTTTCTCAAGGTAAAGAGGAAAGTGAAACATGTGAAGGAAGATAAACCATCAGCTGACTCTCCAGGGTTTGATGACTGGGAACAGGAAGATGCCCAAATCATGACATGGTTATGAAATAGTATGGAACCCAAAATAAGTGCCAACTTTATGTTCTTAGATACAACTAAGGACATATGGGAACATGCCAAGAAGCTTTATTCTGAGCAAGATAATACTACATGGGTATATCAACTCTATCAGGAGTATTTCGATCTGCAGCAAGGGAATAATACCCTAGAAGAGTACTATGCCAGTATGAAGAACCTCAGAAATGAACTCAATGTCTATCATCCCCTCACTCCAGATGTTAAGGTCCAACAACAATAGAGGGAACAACTAGATGTCACTAGGTTCTTAGTGGGGTTGAAATCAGAATATGAACCAGTTAGGGCCCAAATATTAGGAGGCTCTACTCTTCCTTCACTTGAGGAAGTTTTTGCACGGCTTCGTATGATTTCTTTGGGATCTACAGAGAGTCCCACATAGTCTGGCAGATCAACATTTGTGATAGCTAGAGGAGGTGAACGTGGTACTAGAGGGGGAGGACATGTCTCCCGAGGAGGTCGTGGTGGTGGTCGTGACTCAAGGGGAGGCCGTGGTAAAGGAAAAAGTAACTCTACAAGGAAGTGTACCCATTGTGGCAGGGACGAACATTCAGTGAATTTCTGTTATGATCCCCATGGCCCTCTTTCTACATGGGCTAATCATGTAGTAGCTGGTGGGGTTGATGTCAGTGATAACCAATAGGCAGATCTAACACCTTCTACATCTACATCTGTTTCCAGGAAGGATATGGTGAGTGTACCATGTGATGAGTATGAAAGGTTTCTCCAAGCTACTTCACAGCATACTGCAACCACCCTTGCCTACTCAGGTATAGCTTGTCTGGCATCCAAACCCTCTCCATGGATTATTGACTCTGGAGCATCTGATCACATGATCGAGACTCCATGTGTGTTCTCTTCCCTCTCTGAAACTTTCACATCTCAAACTGTTACCCTTGCCAACGGTTCCTCTTCTCCCATCCGTGGTAAAGGAAAAAGTAACTCTACAAGGAATTGTACCCATTATGGCAGGGACGGACATTCGATGAGTTTCTATTATTATCTCCATGGCCCTCCTCCTACATGGACTAATCATGTAGTAGCTGGTGGGGTTGATGTTAGTGATAACCAACAAGCAGATCTAACACCTTCCACATCTACATCTGTTTCCGGGAAAGATATGGTGAGTGTACCGTGTGATGAGTATGAGAGGTTTCTCCAGGCTACTTCACAGCATACTACAGCCACCCTTGCCTACTCAGGTATAGCTTGTCTGGCATCCAAACCCTCTCCATGGATTATTGACTCTAGAGCATCTAATCACATGATCGAGACTCCAGGTGTGTTCTCTTCCCTCTCCGAAACTTCCACATCTCAAACTATTACCCTTACCAACGGTTCCTCTTCTCCCATTTGTGGTGTTGGTAATGGTGACACGACTTCTCTTTCTTTATCATCTGTTTTATAGTCCCTAAGTTTCCATTCAATCTTATTTCTGTTAGTAAATTAACCAATACTCTTAATTGCTCTATTACATTTTCCTTTCCTTTTGTGTTTTTCAGGATCTCAAGACGGGGAAGAAGATTGGTGGGGAGCATGAGGCTGGTGGATTGTATTACCTTTGACGGTGGTGGATCGTCAGTTGCACCTCAGACTTCACTCACTCCTCTACAGTGGCATTGTTGACTGGGACATCCATCTCTCAAGGCACTCAAGATACTGGTTCCGTCCTTGAGTCATTTGTTGTCTTTATTGTATGAGTCATGTCAGTATGGGAAACATCATCGTGTTCCCTTCAGTCCTAGAGTTGAAAGTCGTATGTTGAGTCCTTTTGCTTTGGTTCATTCAGATGTTTGGGGTTCGATTAAAATAGAGACTTATAATGGTTACAAGTATTTTGTCACTTTTATCGATGATTGTTCAAGGATGACATGGATTTATTTAATGAAAAAAATAAGTGAATTATTTTCCATTTTTCAAAAATTCTATGCTGAAATACATACACAATTTGGTGTTCCAATCAAAGTTCTTCATTCAGATAACGGTCGTGAATACTTTCTTACTTCCTTTCAACAGTACTTAGAACAGCATGGCGTCACTCATCAAACTTCATGTGCATCCACTCCTCAACAAAATGGGGTGGTTGAACGAAAGAACCGTCATCTTCTTGAAATTGCCTGGTCTATTCTCCATCATATGAGTGTTCCTAAATGATTTTGGAGTGATGTTGTACTTACTGCGTGTTTCCTTATTAATCGGATGCCCTCCTTCATTCTTCATGGTCAGTCTCCCTTTTCTATTTTGTTCCCCACCTTCTCTCCCTTTCCATTAACACCCCACATCTTTGGTTGTGTGTGCTTTGTTGACAATCTGAGTCCTAGGATAGACAAGCTGGATGCACGCTCTATTAAGTGTGTCTTTCTTGGCTACTCTCAGACTCAAAAAGGGTACAAGTGTTACAATCCCATTACTCGGAAGTGCTATGTCTGTCCTAATGTCACATTTTTTGAGTTTGTCCCCTTCTTCTCAGGAACTGAAGCATTGGTGTCTCCACCTTTGCTTCCTCTTCCTCTTCCAGTCAGTGATCCCGTTTCGGTTGTTCCAGTTGGAGTTGACCATTCACCTCCTCCAGTGCAGATCCCTACTGAACGACCACCAATCTGGCACGTGTATACTCATCAACAGACACAGGCTCCTCCTCCAGCTTCTACCTTGTCTGCGGATCCGGTTGTTGCTCTTGTACCAAAACCTTCAGGACTTGATCTTCCCATTGCTTTACGGAAAGGTAAACATAGTTGTACCCTCCGTCCCATTTCCAATTTTGTTTTAGTCTCTCGCCTTTCCGCTTCACATCATCAGTTTGTTTCGTTGTTGTCATCTATTTCTATACCTAAGAATGTCCAAGAGGCTCTTAGCTCACCTGAGTGGCGGTAGGCAATAGAGGAGAAACTCTTTGCCCTTCAGCATACTCAAACGTGGGAGCTCACTACTCTTCCTCACGGTAAGCATGTTGTGGGTTGTAAATGGGTGTATACTGTTAAATACTTGTCGGATGGTAGCGTGGAGCGTCTGAAGGCCAGACTTGTTGCTAAAGGTTATTCACAGTTGTATGGGGTGGACTATATGGAGACCTTCTCTCCAGTGGCTAAGATTGGCTCTGCCCGTTTCTTAATTTCCCTGGCAGTTATGTATGATTGGCCATTGTTTCAACTTGACATTAAAAATGCCTTCCTTCATGGTGACCTTATGGAGGAGGTATATATGGAGCAACCACCTGGGTTTGTTTCTCCGGGGAGGATGGTAAGGTGTGCAGACTGAAAAGGGTAATTTATGGGTTGAAACAATCGCCTCGTGCTTGGTTTGAAAAGTTTAGTAAAGTGGTGAAGAATTTTGGAATGAAACAATGCTAGGTTGACCACTCGGTGTTCAACTATGATTCAGAAGCCAAAAAGATTTTACTAGTGGTCTATGTGGATGATATTGTCATAACTGGTAGTGACAAATTGGGGATCGATAAACTAAAGGTCTTTCTACAAAACCATTTTCAAACAAAAGACCTTGGGACATTGAAGTATTTCTTGGGTATAGAAGTTGCTAGATCAAAACAAGGTGTAAACCTGTGCCAAAGAAAATATGTTCTTGATATGCTAGATGAAACAAGGCTGTTAGGTGCAAAACCGGCTGAAACTCCCATGGAGCCAAATGCTAAGTTGAGTAGTGATACAAGGGAAATTTGATGATCCTGGAAGGTATAGACGGTTAGTGGGGAAGCTGAACTATTTGACTATCACGAGACCAGACATCTCCTTTACAGTCAGTGTGGTGAGCCAAGTTTTGTAGAACTCTCGGATACCTCACTAGGATGCAGTTCTTAGAATTGTAAGGTACCTAAAGGGAGCTCCAGGCTGTGGGTTATTGTACAAACCAGGAGGAAGACTTGAGGTAATTGGGTATACAGATGCAAATTGGATAGGCTCTGTGTCTGATAGAAGATCTACTACAGGTTACTGCACATTTCTTGAAGGAAATCTTGTGACATAGAAGAGTAAGAAGCAGATGGTTGTGGCAAAGAGCAGTGCTAAAACCGAATACAGAGCCATGGCACACACTACATGTGAATTAGTATGGCTGAGGAATCTCCTACAAGAAATTGGGTTCTCCATGAATAGACCTATGAAATTGTACTGTGACAATCAAGCTGCACTCCACATCTCATCTAACCCTGTTTTTCATGAGAGAACAAAACACATAGAGATTGATTGCCACTTTGTGAGAGAGAAGATCCTTACTAGAGAGATAAGCACAGAACATGTGGGCTCAGGTGATCAATGGGTAGATTTTTTTACAAAAGGCTTAAGCTCAAGGAGAGTGAACTATATATGTAACAAGCTGGGATTATATGACATATATTCTCTAGCTTGAGGGGGAGTGTTAGAGCTAGCCGAATAAGGGTAGATTAGTCATTTTATTTCTATTATGTGCTTATGTGGTAGTTTTAATAGAGACTTCCTGTCCTATACTTAAGTGGGGGGCAGTTTAGTCTTTGCACAACTAATTAGAGGTTAATCCATATTAGGGTCGACTGATAGGGTTTATGCCATCAGATTCGACTGTTCTTCTTCTTCTTTCTCTCTTACTCTCTACTGGTTCGAACTACTTAAACAGAGCTGTCAAAACACATAAGCAAAAAAAAAAAAAAAACATTTCTACTTTCAATGTCTCAATTGGATATAATCCTGAATTTATGGCCAATAACAGTGAAGCTAAGTTTCCAATTGTTGTAAAAAAAGGAAGTTATGGATAATTTCTACTTACCAATGTATGTCTTGTTGAGAAAAGCATGAACAACATGTCCAAGGGAGTCAACTTGAAGCAAAGACTGATCATCAGAGGAGTTATTCTGAAAGCTGCATTGTTATATCTAAAAGTAACATCAGTAATCAGGTCTCAACACTTTCTAAACTGCTGATATTTATAATTTTTCATGTAGTGTCTCTTAATATAGTAGTATGTTGTAGATAGAAAACAAACCATGCTAAACATAAATGACTATAATGTATTGATATGTTTTATAAGATAAATTATTGATGTAATTGTTCTTTACCTGAAAGTGTACCAAAGATAGTCAGATACATCTTTGGTTGCATCCATGTGATCTAATAGCATATCTGCAGTTATTGATGTTTCCTCAAATTTGGGAATAACCTCCCTAAATTCCTTCCACTGATCAGATGAGTCAAACTTTTGGCTTAACTCAGTTGATCTTGCACTATACTGTGTGCTTACCTGTTGAAATAGTAAAGGGAAAAGAATCATATTCCTAGCTTTAATATAATTACTTGGATTTAGAGCAAATAATAACTGCCAAATTGCAGAGTTATTTGTTCAAAATTGAGATAATGGCTCAACCCAAACTTAAGATCATTGGGGGAGGGGGGTGTCACCTTTCTTGTGTTGAACACTACATTCTTGCAATCTGGTAAAGTACTAATTGATTGTTGAGGTAGCTCATATGATAAATTCTGGAAGTTCACTTTAGCAATTACTGCATCATTGTTTACCAGAAACGCAGAACATTCTCCTGATTCTCCTTGGAAAATATGAGCCTTAACAGAAGTGGATAGAAAAAGTTATTACTGTGCATTCACAGAGGGTGAGAGAGAGAGAGAGAGAGGGAACAATAATAAATGTAATAATAGATCATAGGTCACTTTCCTTAGTTCTCACCTCTTGTAGATTTCCTAATGAAAAGTTAGTGTGTGTTCCCCAAAGCAGTGGTTCAGTGCATAACTTTATTGCAGAATGCAATTCCTTGAGATGGCCCCATTTTGGTTGCCTAACCAAACCTACATTTGTCAAATAGATGAATTGAATTCTCTTTTTATCCTTTTTCACAACAAAGTTTGGGTTTTAATCAAAAAGAGAAAAAGGGATATAGTTAAGTTATAAGATACAAAATGCTAGTCTCCTACCATACTCATCAAGAGGAGCTTGATCATAATAACTTGTTGTTACATAAGCAGAGCCTGTTCTCCCAAAATTTGTTCCTCCATGATACTATACATATAGAGTTGTAGTAACGTCAGATACATTTATGTACAAATATAAGTCAAAACTAAACCATCTCTGATAGGTATCTTGTACTAGTGAAACACATGTTTAACATATGTAAAAGAGATGACAATTCTTGGCTCCTTTGCAGAAGGGTTCAGATTTGACAGTTATTAGCCTGATTTAGAATAACCTTCCCCTTACCCAACCCAACCTGGCATTTTACAAACTAACCCAGTTAATGCAGGAGAAACCTGTTACAAACTCTGGATCTCCTACACCTTTGTCTTGAACTTCCATTCAGTCTCAGCTATCACAGACAGAATGTAAATGCAGGAGAAAAGTATAGGAGATCCAGACCCCCTATTACAAGAAAAACAGGGACAAAAAGTACTCCCAGTATGCAAAATTTGACTATACATAATCCATACAGGAGTATTGGGCCAAAGAGTATTTCTCAGTTGTATTCAAATTTGGAAAGCATTGAGAAACCTGATTTGGTGATATAAAAACTGAGTTTTACAAGGTCTGTATTCAATTGAATTAGAAAATTGAATTTTGAAAGGATCTTCTATGGATGTAGGCACAAATTCTTGAACCACAGTAAACATTGTGCTTTTCACTATATTTGTGTTTTCTGTCATGATTTATTGGATTCTGATATAACAAGTAGCCTGACAAAAAGATGATTTAAAATCAGATTCAGATTCAAATTAGGTTGGGAATTTTCCAACAAGACCTCCATTGCTGCCCCCACTTGCATATCACAATCCCTTAAAATGATAGAAAAAGGCCAAAAAACAGTTGGTTGTTAAAGATTAAAAGCATCATACCATGTAATAGTTTATATAACTTCCCTTCTTTGCAGCAATAAAAAGTGCAACATGAAAGGCAATATCTTCAGCAGACCTTATGTAAGGTTTACCACCAAATACTTGAAAGCTTAGATGGAAGGAACACAGAAAAAAGAAAAGGGTATTAGTTAATCCAAAGCATGAAATAATTAAATAAGCAACTTCATTTGTACCAAACAAACAAAACAGTAAAGAACATCACTTTAACACAATACACAGTGGGTCATTAAGTGAAGACATACAAAGAAGTCCAATTTTCTGTCCATATTGATGGCTTATTAGGTGAATTGGGCCCTGCAAATGTCTGTCCACACATCATCCCATTGCATGCATTGATCTGCACATAGTGAAGTTAACTAGAATGAGACTGTAATAGCCAAAAGGCAAATTAAAACCATCTAGAAGTTCAAAGGGTGATGAATTTATAAGAAAGTAGAGTACTAACCACTGGATCAGGAGCATCATCTTGCTTGCACATCACCCATGGGACCCCAGTTTGGAGCCCCACTGCCATTTGTGCAGCCCAGCGGACATAAGCTGGTCCTTTCTCATGGAAAGATCCTTCCACATTCTTGTATTCATTCTCAATCTATGCAAAAATTCAATTCTCAAACCCATTAAACAAGCAGCGGCAGAAGAAGAAGAAGAAGATGCTACCAATCACCCATGTCCTAGCCTTACCTGTGAGAGTATGATTGGACCTCCTTGTGAAGCATATAACTTCTCTTCTTTCATCAAGTTTACGATCTTGGTTGTGAAGTTTTGCATGTAACACTACAGAAATAAATCAACATGCAGAAATTGAAGTGTTAATTTTGTAGCTGACGACAATATTTCTTTTTTAGTTTTTTTAAGCTAGCATTGACCACAATTATCTTTGCTATATAATTCTGATACTTCCCTTAACCTCATATCAAGAAGATGATCCCAAAATTTTATTCCATTTATTTTTCTCTTTTCCGACTCATCTCTCTCCTCTTATATGTGCATTTTCACATGCCACTCAACTAATACACCATAAAGGGTATAGCAAAAGTGGAATAAAACCTAAATTAATGAAAGATGAGAAAATGTCAAAAGCAGTGGCATCTAAATCTTTTATCTAATTTTCTAGGGAAAATTGTTTTATTTATTTATCTATTTTTAGGTCAACATTATATTATAGCATGTACTTAGGAGAGGAGAATTATTATTATACAAATAAATAAGATGGTTGTTTAATCTACTATTTTCATCTTGAGACTTTGTAACCTTATTCTCCTTTGAAAATTTATACACTAAATTATGTTTATTTTGACTATAGCATGCAAATACTTGTTTTAACTTCACCTCCAAGTCATAAAAGTTAAATCATATATTAGTAATAACCTTTAATGTCAATGCTTATATATAATAGTTGTCCAAATAATTTAAAATTTAAACTATGACGCAATTACTGATATTGGTTGCACGTTAAATTTAGATTTCAATCAATCATGTCAAAACGATCCCAGATTCCTTACTCACTTTTCCTATCCACTCTCTACCCGCCGTGAATTGCAAACACATCTCTTAATTCATAATAGAGATGTGTGGCTCCAATTCATGGTGGGTAAAGAATGGATAGGAAAAGTGACTAGGAAATCCGAGTGTGTTAAAACATCTTATTATTTTAACAAAACGTAAACAACAAATATCATTGGCTCACGTCTTTGATGCACCGTTCAATGAATGCATCGAGATTTTGCCATAATTTAATCTCTAAATAAGAAAAATAAATCTTTCTGACCTTTTTATTTTAACTTAAGCTTGCAATGTGCATGGCAAGTTGAAGTTTCAAATTTGAAGGCATGAGAAAGGGTGAAGTATTAGAATTTGATGTGATGAGAAATGAAAAACGTTGCAAATAGTAGCACTTGCCTTAATTTACTATATTGGCAAAACTGCAAAAACTTCCAAAGTTGGGGCTGTTTGATAACAGTTGACGCGATTGAACCGAATAACTTGTCACCTTGTCTTATAGGCTGTGTTTGGTTGCGGTGCAATTTTATTTGTATTAGTATAAATGTATGAGAGTGCAAATGAAAAAAAAAAGTGTAAATTTTGGTTTAATTTTATTTTAATTTGGATTTGCTTATTTTACTTCATTTGTCTGCAACCAAATAAAATAAGATAAAATTTGAAACAAAAATAAATCAAAATTTACATCCAAAGCATTTGCATTGCCATAATTTCGCATCAATGCAAATGAATTTACACTGCAACCAAACACAGCATTAATAACTAATAAGTCAAGGAAGTTTTGGCTTCTGAGCTCATTAATACTCAATACCCTTAAATATTTTTATTAATTACTTAATTATTTATCTATCAAAATTTCATTTCTCCCACTTGCCTTCCTTCACGTCGAAACCACCATGCAAAAAATCTAATGTATATTTTTCGTCCCTCCCGACACTCTCTTAATCTCTTTATTCATTTATTTTACTCTATATTCATCTCTCCCTGTTCTTCTCTCTCTCTCTCTCCGCTCTTTCATCTAAAAGGGCAAAAATGTTTTCAAGGCTAATTAAGTTTGTAAAGAATAAATACAAACATATATGAGCAGTGCAAAATCTTGCATTTTATATTTCTAAATTTGCACTGCATATATTTTGTATTAGCAGTTTTTCCAAATTGGGGGTGATCATTTGATTTATCAAATAAACCAAAATTTTAAAAACTAAATTAAAAAAATGAAAACTGAATCAAAACCAAATTATAGAAAATCAAAATAACCGAAAGTAAAATTTTTAGTTCGGATTTTGGTTAAACCAAATTCCAATAATATATACAATATTATCTATTATATATATATATATACATATATATATATATATATATATTATAACATTTAATATATAATATATATTATGAAATCAAATTTCATTATATATTATATGTAACATATTGTATATTATATATTACATGTTATATAGCAAAGTTTGATTAATTCAATTTTTTTGGTTAACCGAATTTCTAATTCTAAAAACCGAAACCAAAATTTTCAAAAATCAAAATAACCAAAATAACTGAATCGAAAAAAGCAAAATCAAAATTTTCGATTCGGTTTTTTGGTTTTAACTGAATAATGCTCACCCCTATTCTAAACTGAGCTTTTTAGGATCAATAATAGTAATACTGAACCAGGTAATGTTAAATAAAAAATTAAAAATATAAGTATGGGGTCAATTTAGGTATTTTATTTGGATTTAGACTAATTATCTTTTAGATTATATATATAAAGAACCCATTTGGAAGAGATTATGCAATGATTGAGCTGTGTTGATAGAGCCACTTCTAAGAAGCTACGTACTATATCTTCACTTGAAAGTTGCCCATGTAAGCCTATTTTTGGTTCCCAGTTTTTTACCGAACAGGATTTCATGACTTTTTAGGTTTCTTGGCTGATACAACACGAGAAGGTGCTATGTGAACACTCTCCAAACAGGCACTAAGATCTCCATGAGCTGCAACTTCGGTGAATGCTTTTTGACATTTATGAAGCTTTAAGTTATTATTATATGACCCCATTAGAAAAAATTGCAGTATACGCCACTGGTTCTATAGAAGAACCATTAGAACAAAGGCATGCCTCAGACCTTGTTTTATAGGGTAAGATTGGAAGGGCATGTTAGGTTGAGCAAGTTTGTTTTTGGAGTGCAATTTTCATTTGTCTGGGTGTAAAATGCATGTAAATGCAAATGAGAAATTAATTCTTTCCAGGCCAAGTCCAATGCAGTGTAAACTTATCAAATTGGGCATTTGACTTGCACCCCTATTAGGAATGGAAACGGGGCAGGGATTATATTCCTCATTCCCAACCCTTATTTTAAAATAAATCTCCATCCTCAACCCCAATCCCATTGGGGATAAAAATTGTCCTCCATCCTGATCCTTGACGGAGTTGGGTTCCCCGTGAGGACTTGATTCACAAATAAATTATAATTAATAGTATTTTTTAAAATAAATTTACTTAAAATAAAGAAAAATTGTAAAATATAAATAATATTTTAAATATATTGTGATATATATAATATAAATAATACCATATATATTTAATATGAATAATACATATAATTGGGTTAGGGTGGGGCAGGGCTGGGATTTCATTTTCCATCCCACCAAAGCAATCTATAGTGCATCCACTGCACCATGCAACAACATGATTGGTTGAATGTGATGGTAAATACATATTATTAAACATAAAAAGTACATTTTATGAACCGGGTACTCAATGGGGATGGAGAAAATTGGTATCCCTAACCCTATTCTTAGGCGAAATCTATAATGCATCCACTGCACCATGCAACAATATGATTAGTTGAATGTAATGGTAAGTACACGTTATTAAACATAAAAGTACACTTTATGAAACACAAATCAGTGAAAATAAAGCAAGTGCTTTAATGTGATTGATTGATATCTGGATTTAACATGTAGTCAATATTAGTGAATGCATCATAGTTAAACTCCTATTTTTAATATTAAACTTAAGCAAAAAAAAAGATAAAGATAATGAGGGAAAATACCTTGAAGGGTTCATTATCAGATCGATAAATGATGCCTGGGACATCATGCAACCAGAATGGTAAACCTCTGCATCACAATAATACAGCTCAGTCATCAATTGCGCAAATACCGGTTTGCCCTTAAATCCATTTTGCTTGGTTTAACAGTTCAGGGAGGAAGCAAGGTGCCAACTAGCTGGTTGGTAAGGTCTCTTGCCTAGTCATAGCGGAGACTTGGGATTAAATTCCGCCTGCACCCTAGGTGGAGCGGGGGTTATGGGTTGGGGATGGGCTACCCCCATTGCTAGGCCCTTCAAATGATATATAAAAAAAAAGTTTTGGTAGAAAAAAAAAACTTTTCTCAACCAGTGTTAACAAGCTTGGAACTGACGAACCGGTTATCCAGTGAGTTTTCGGCCCCAAGTCTTTCACAATTCTTATAGACTGAATGGTCTAACTGGCCATTTAACCGGTCCTTTCCGGTTTATTTTCTGTGTGATCCAAATCTGACAACATTGTTCCCTTTTTTTCGCAAATCTGACAACATTGTTCTCAACTCTGTTGTCTTCTTTCATGAGAAAAGCAGCTTGAGGTAACCATTCTACACAGACCTGAGAGGATGCAACTCGGGTTGGCCCAAGTTAACATTTTGCACTGCTTTGTGCCCGAGTATTTGAATCAGGTCATCCAAATTTTGATAAAAGCCCAATTCGAGTCTGCCCAAAAGTTGTACCCCTACCAACCTATAAGCCTCTCAATTGCTCGGGTTGTATTTAAGGGTATAACTTTAGAATGCTTCGCTTGGGTTGAGCATTTGCTAAATTTGAATGAAAACATTCTGATACAGCGTAAATTCTTCATAACGTACCCGATTTGTGCAATTGCACTATTAAATGGATTGTGTTTGTGTTGGATTTTAATCTCATAAGTGATTAAATCCAATGGGTTTGATTGGTCAATTACATGAGAAATTGCACCTTGTACACTTGATTGAAAAATCAGTTTTTTCTCATATAAAAACCTAGTTTTGAACTTGTCCCACATTGGAAAATTATAAGTTTTGTTTTCAGTATTTCAATAGGAACTGATTTACACTCTTTAGAATTAGTAGAAGAGAGTATGGGGATTCGATACCGCGCAACGCGCGCTCACACATGTGTGCACGTGTGTGCGGCGCAATGAGGCGCTTTAGAGGTGCACTTTGCTCGCACCCGTGTGGCTCGCGATGAGCGGCTTTGGTTTTGGTGCATTGCTGACCGTTGATCACCGTTGATGAGATCAACGGTCACGATTCGATCGGGTGTGATCAAGAGACATAATTCAAAGTTAACAGTCACTAACCATTAACTACTTTTTAAACAGTCACAATGTTTGAAATTGTGACTATTCAAGGTGCCTTCTCTAAACCAGCACTTACCTTTTCCTCATACATCTTCACAAATTATTTAAGGACTATGAATCAGACTCCAAATCACACAATTTTGAAATTCACTCTCTCTCTCTCTCTCTCTCAGTCCGGTCTGCTACAGTCTCATAGAAGGTTTCTTTGGAGACTCTTCAACTTTGCTGGTTGCAGATTCTCGCCCAAGGCTCTATTGTATCATGGGAACAAATTTGCCTGTAACCCAACAGCAAACTCAGCAAAACTGAGTGGGGGCAAATAACGTTCTAAAGACAGTGTCTTCAGATGCGCCTCAGAGCTTCTCCTCCAAAATTGCAGTGACCCCATATCTCCAACAGTTTGGTTACGATGCAAATAAATTTGTATTGGTGCAAAACCATGGCAGTGCAAATGATTTGAATGTAAATTCTGACCCATTTTTGTTTCAAATTTTAGTTTATTTTGTTTGATTGCAATATAAATGAAGTAAATTAAGATATGAAGTAGAATAAAGTAAAATCCCAAACAAAATTAAACAAGAATTTGCATTTTTTACTTTTGCACTCCCATGCATTTGGACTAGTGTAAATAAATTTGCACTACAACCAAACACAGTAGGCTCAGTTTAGAAAGAGTACAAATACAAATGTGTACAGTATAAATACATACAAAATATAAAGTTTTGCACTTTACATATTTGTATTTGTACTCCTTTCAAACTGAGCTTAAGGAAGGAATATAAATACAAATTTGTAGTGTGCAAAATCTTATACTTAGTATTATTTTGTATGTATTTATACTGTATATATTTGTATTTATACTCCTTCCCTGTTTACTATCAACGTTTTTTACCTAAAAGCTTAGTTTGAAAGGAATAAAAATATACAAAATCTTATATTTTATACGTATTTATACTCTTTCCAAACTGAGCCAAAAGGATAAATAATAACCTGAATTAGCTAAAAAGACAAATAAGCCCACGTGCGGCTGCAAAGAGTTATGAGGCGGGTGCAAATTGTGAGGAGGAAATCCGAATTTGGATAACATTTCGTATACAGAAAAATGAAAACAGCCCAAGTTTTTCCAATTGGATTGAGGCTCCTGACCTGAATCACGAACCTCACGTTTTGCTTGGGTTGGACAAGTTCGGCCAAACAACCAATAACACATTCCGCTTTTGTTTGTACTAAGACCAGACTGAACTGATTAGATTATGGATTCGGGTCGATGAGGTGCATCCGGGTCATGTTGGATGTTAAACTCCTTCAGTAAGTACACCCCGATATGAAAAATAAAAGGGTTGGGTGAATATTGAAGTCCAGGCAGCTCAGCCCAGGAATGGGCCCATTTATGGTGGGGTTCTAACATGCTTGCATGTGAGCCAGTATAAGACAAGTAGAAAACATTAGAATCAGTAAAGGAGTGAATACCCATAGCTCCATTCTGCTTCAATGTAGGGTCCGATTCTAAGGGTTGCATAGAGTCCTTGTGCTTGGATTTCCTTGATGAACCTCACCAGATCATATCTTCCTTCAAAATTATACTGTAAAATAGAACCATCGTTGGAACACATGCACGAATTCACATCTGCGCCCCACACAGCGCACCCCACATGCACATCTGAACCTGCATTGGGACCCGTATTTGTCATTGGGAGATGTTCCCAATGCATGGTTTGAATGTTCTGTGGGGCGATCTATGGGGTGCCAATGTAATTCCAGATATACGGGGACAGAGAAAGAACCTGCCCGGGTTGAGGCTCGTGTTGGCTCCAAAATACGTAGGTCTGTATTACGTCTAGTCCTCCCTCCTTGGCCTTAGATATGAGTGACGGCCACATCTGAGTTGCATCAATGGTGTTAAGTTTAGCTGTATTGTTTGGCTTTGGCTAGGAATAACAAAGACAAGAACCAATTCATAGATTTTGTGCCCAACAAAGAAAGAACCAGTCCAAGGATAGCCGGATCAATTTATTGCCAAGTGTATGTCAACTGGCGTTCAAGTGTTTTAAATAGAAACTAGCGGAGGGGCCCCGCAGGGGCTGTATTGGAATTGTAACATTGCTATTTATTACATTAAAAAAGACAATGATTTCTTAATAAAAACTTGCAATTATAAGTACTCAAGTCTTGAAACTCATATAAAGACTTAAAAGAAATCATCATATGCTTGGTTTTTAAATATTGCTTCAGCAAAGCATTTCATATAAGAACATGATCATACAATGATAGTTTTGAGTTCTACTTCATAGTTGTCATTTGTTTAACATTGAGAACTCCTAGTTGACCCAGATAGTAGGATCGTTCGGCCTGAGAGCCGTCCAGGCAACCGGTTCCGTTTTACTCCAAACCTGATCCCTAGCCAAAAACCATTTAATCGATCAACGACCCATTGACCTAGGCGATCGAACCACCAACCCGTTCAATTGTTTTTGGCCATTTTTTATTTTTAATTTTTTTTATTTTTGTTGTCAAAACGGGTTGTTCGTTCGAACTGGACGGTCGAACCATCGACCTAAAAACCGGTGGCCATAACAGTTTTGTTTCTAGGTCATTTTTTCTAGATGTCAATAATTAAACAAAATAACTTTGTAGTCATAATCATGGGAAGGGTGGACATTGCGAGGGATTCCAAAACCTTGAAAGATAAATCCAAAGTAACTTTAAACACAAAAAAAAATTGGCAGTAAATCCACCAAATTGAAAAACCCAAGGAAAAAAATCAAAAAAAATTGAGTAAGAAAATAAAAAAAAATATTGCACAAGAAAACCCAAAGAAAAAACAAAAGAGAAAAAATAAAATGATGGTAAACCCTAGACTATTTTGGAGGATCTTGAAGTAGAAGACCAAACAAAAAAAAAAGTAGAAAATGAGAAAAAAGTGAACATACTTTCGTCGAACCTCACACACTTGAATAAAGCCCACAAAAAAAAAAAAAAAAAAAAAAAACCTTAGTGAAAATCCAAAAGCATAAAAAACAATGGTTTTCAAACCGTCGTTGACCCAAATGGTCAGACCATTCGGCTCGGGAACCGTCCAGGCAACCGATTCCATTTTACCCCAATCCTTATCCCTATCCAAAAACCGTTGAATCGATCAACGACCCATTAACCTGGGCAGTCAAATCATCGACCCGTTCAATAGTTTTTGGCCATTTTTTATTTTTTTAATCATTTAATAAATAATTATAATTTACCTAAAAGTTATATTTAAGACTGATTTTAATAATCATTTTTTTATCAATTTGTTGATTTCTTAAAAGTTGACCGATTAGACACCAAAATAGTCAACGATATATATATATATTGACTCACAATTCAATTTCAAAGTTCGAACAGAAAAGGGTTCTACACAAAAGGAACAAAAAAAAAGAGAGAAAGAAATAGAATGGTACTGGATTATGGTCACTGTTTCCCACTTTCCCCTCTTCATCTCCAACTCCAAGGCCCTTAACAGAGAGCTCGCATGAGTGGTATTACTAATCCTGATACTATGTAAAGGTCCAAGCCTATTTTTATCCAAACCCATGGGCTGGTCCTTACTTGGTCTTGGACCCAATAAGATCAACAAGATTTCAAGCAAGATATACATTAAGGTTGTGTTTGGGAAGAACTTTCCCTCAACTTTCTGTTTCTCGAATTTACCATCAAACCAAAAATAGCTGTTTCAGTTTGAAAAGAGTCTATACTAAATACAAATGGTTCAATGTAGGGTTTTAAAGGTGGGTGGGTGTGTGTATGAGAGAGAGAGAACAACTCCTAACTTGTGATTTTCTCTCCCCAAACCTTATCTTACCTTCTCAAAACAATGAGACTTGATTGATTTCTTTTGTTTTCATTTCTTAAGTTATAACTTAGCAACTTACTCTCACCTAAGACACTCTTCCTCCTCAAAGAATTTTAATGAATGGGTCAATAAAGTGTGAGACACAGGAAGGAGAAAGAAGAAGAAGGAAGAAGAGAAAGCTTGTGCTTTGATGAAATACCTCAGGAGTGCTACGAGGATAGTGAATAGAACCAGAGAAGAGCATCTTTTGCTGCCCATCGACGATCAGCGATCTTCCGTCGTAGCTAACACCGCCTCCTTGGACACCACTGGCAGCTCCCACCACCACTGCAGCCACCAACACAACCCAACACAACCACCAGACCATCTCTAACCCAAAGCAGAAGTCTCTGATCAATCCACAAACTTCAACTTCCCTAGCATTTTTCTTATCACTCATTCTCTCAGTTTATCTATAATCCTGTTTTTCTATCTCATTTCACCTCTCAAGCACTAGGGAAACAATCTCAAATGGCCCCTATTTGTACTCTTACATAACAAATACGTACACGTTTAACTAGCCCTCAAAACCTTCTATTCTAAAAACAATTTTCACGGAGCAAAAAGGAGTGCAGATCATAACTTACCAATTTGGGAGAGTTTGGTATATAGGCATTGACCTGCTTTCCTTGTAAGGGAGTAGGGGACAACGACAAGATGCTCTCTCGTTACTCAATAAGAGAAATGGAAAAGCTTAAGCCCTTGGATAACATACTTTGAACGTTACACGTCGCTGAGGAACAAGGAGGGACCGTGTGTTGTACTCCAACTTGGGTTTTTAGGGTTCAGATAGACCGCTCTCAATTGGCTGAACCAGCTTTCAAAGCTTATGTGTGTCCATATGGGAGGGCTTTTATGCCAAGGTTTTTAAAACTGAACTGGACAACAAGCCGTTCAGGGGTCTGGTTCTTAGGTCGAATGATCTAACTATTTGAACCAAACAGATGGCCCGTTCTAACAAAAAATAAAAATCGGCCAAAACCATTGGATGGTTCGAACAAATCGATCATCCGGGTGAACGGTTTGCTGACCAAATCAATGGTGTTTGGCCAAAAAGACGATTCTAGGGTAAAATAGAATTGTCTGGTTTTCCGGCCGACTGTCTAGTCCTGTCCGGTTTTGAAAACCATGTTTCATGCAGGGGCTTGCTTTGCAATGTAGGTCCCACATGGATAGCCAAAAATCTGGAAAGCTTAACTATGCTGTCACTCAGCCAAAAAAAAGGTTTCTTCAGTGAAGCTTGTTTTGATGGCTTCCTCATAGAGGTTCAGTGAAAGCAGCTCAATCAACGCTTCAGCCCTCCCAAAATGGGCCCATTGTTTGAGAGGGCTTTCAGGTTAGCTCTACCAGTCAAGGAAGTCAATAAGACCAAAGCTGATGGGAGGACTTTCGCAATGCTGCTTTTGTCTTTATGAGGTGGGGTCTTACCCAGAAAGCAATGTTTGGTGAAAATCTGGAGAACCCAAATTAACTATTTTCAGTCACTTAGATGGCTCTATGTTGAATCTTCTTTTGCTTACTTCAAAGCATGCTAGTTAAAGCAACTCAACCAAAGTTTAAGTCTTCCCAAACAGGGTCTAATTTGGTTTTTTCTTCTAGAAAAGCATTATTTTCAAATTTGTCACGTGCATTTGCATGTGCCAATAAAAACTTGGAAGTATTGGGCTATTGGCCTTATATGTTAAAAGATGCTTATTTGTAAACTATAAAATTCAGCTTTCCGAGTTTTCAGCAAGGCAAGATAGGTTTTTCATGTTTCTAGTACTTGTTTGAGAGGGTTTTCATTTAGCGGCTTTTGGCTATATAAGGTGGGTCACATCTGACAAAACCGCAAAATAATTATTTTACGGTAAAAAATATAGTTTCTTTTTTCGAAAATTTCTTACAACAACTTAATGAATTAAAAATGATTCTCAAAGCTTCAGCCCTCCCAAACAGGCCCTTAACCTGTTAACCAAATCTCGCTTGTGGGATTTTTCACAGTGAATTCCACCATCGGAAAGCCCAAAAGCCATGCGACAAATCACTTTACAAGACCAACCTATCTTATACCCGGTTCAGGCCTCCAACCGGATCAGACCAGCATACTACACCGACTGGTTTGACCTTATCTAACCCATTGGACAATGAACCCACAGCTCAAATATTTTATCACATAGAAGAAGATCCTAGCCATTGAATCAGCAGCCACTTTCTTCAAAATGAAGTGGAAGTACCTAATATCTGAATCATCCACTTTCTATGGAATGGCATTGAAGTACCCAACCACCTATACAACATCTTGTGGGGTGTCTTAGAGTGGTCAATAAGATCAAAATCACTTTCCTTTAATGGACTAAGTGCTAATATGACTTGGTTAGCAAACAACAAGATCTTATCCAAACGCAGCCTTGGCCATTATAGAATGTCTACATTGCTTTTCATTGCTTTTCAGGATATACAGCCAATGACGAGATCGGATTTGGTAGGCACACTTGGTGAGCACGTTCGGTAAATATAGAATTGTTTTGCTGACACATGTCCCATAAATGTGTTTAAATTGGATTGAAAAATAGTAAAAATTGATTTAAGCACTCATAATTTAATAATAAATATGGCATTAAATAGAATGGGATAACAAAACAAGATTATGAAAATGACCTTTATATAATTGTGATAAGGTTTAGATGATGATAATGCCAGAAAAAATGATTATGTGATTATTCAGTGTGCTCACCCAGTCTGCCCACAAGATTTAGACTAGCCGGTGATCTTAAATGGTTACTCACGAGTTCAAATCAGCCCCCACAATCATGTATTGGGAACATTTTTCGATGATAATATCAGAAATGATGATGTCATAATCAGGAGATGTTCCCAATAAACGGCGAAGATATACTGTGGGACATTGTGGGGGGCTGATTTAATCTCTTACTCGCATAACTCTCAAAGTAGAGGCACAAAATCAACCCCCTGCAGAACTGCAAATTACATCTACAATCTCATATTGAGAACATCTCTCTCTCGGTCAGCAGATTTGTACTCCCCAAAATACCCACGATATTTAATTACCTAACATTCATCTTATTTTTATGGACAATTTTGCCCATCCAATTCAAAGTACAATATTCTTTCTATTTAAGAAATATAATATCAAATATACCATTATGTATTTATTAGTAATAACGACTGATACTATGGGTTATTTTTGGTAGGTTAATAGGGTAAATACATTTTGTACTTTTTCTTATCTCAGATTATGTAAAACACACACTGAGAGGAAAAATCATATTGATATTTCCATTGTTGCATTGTTCCGCCTAAAACAATCGTTTTTCCTGATTTCTAAAGCATAAATACAACAGACACTCAATACCACAACCACAATACCAAACATCAAACATCCTCAATGTTTATTAGGTGTTTTCTTTCCTATAAATACAAATTGGATACCCATTTAAAGGATTTACATTGCATTTGGGCTTGAGGTGCTAATCCAGGTCCATTCAAATTCTAACAAAATACCAACCCAAGCCCACCAGACATGTGGAGGGCTTAACTAGTTTAGTGAAAAAAGGACCCTACAATCAAAATGGGTTGCATTTTACAGTCATATTTTCCCTTCTAGTATTGATAAAGTTACATGGTTGCTCCTATAGAAATTTGACTTTTCTTTTGTCCATTGTAATGAGATGGGCATTTCAGAAAATGCAATAGGTTTTTTAACATCATTTCATCTTGGGGCATCCTAATTATCCACTAAAAGGCGTAGCCAATGAGATGAGATTCCGGATATGCTGGCAATCTATTAGTAGGCTGCAACTTGAGCCAGCCCCATCTGGCCCAACCCAAGTTTTTTGCATGGGTTGGCTGCAGGCTAAGATTGGGTTAGAAAATTCAGGCCATATATATATATATATGTATGTATGTATGTATGTATGTATGTATTATAAAAGGTATGAATGAAGATGTGAAATTTTTTTGACTAAAATGCCCACATTTGTTATTTAGTCCATCTCTAATTATGAAGGTTGAAAAATGTAATTTTAATTCATGCTTGTCACTCATTTAATCCCCTCTCATTAACTCTTGTATTTAAGGTATTAACTCTCATTTCCTCTTATTAAATTCCATATTTGAGTTAATTTTCACTAATAAATGCTATTGATTAGGTCTATGCCCAATACGCTTAACAATATAAACCCATATATTTTAAAACTTACTCAAAAACAAAATCATTCTTTATCCAAGTGATAACTAAGCAATTAAACTATCCAAATCAAATTGGACAATCCATGAAGTCATAGTTAGATAACAAAATTTTAAAATAGAAATAGATATAGAAAAATAAACACATTTATGATATTTTTTATTAATTAAATTAAAAAATAAGTATAATAAATAATTATTATTTTTATTGATGATGAAAATGAAATACATAATCTAAAACTAATGAAAAAATGAAATTATTTTCCTATTTGGCAGATATCAATAGTTCAACTTTTAGGTCAAATATGTCAACCTTGAATATCATAATTAAATAATAAAAATTAATAAAATATAAAAAACAAATAAAAATACATAAATTTTATAAAAAAAACATTTGGGGACATGTATAATATCATATATTTAACATATTAAACAAAAATAAGTGTAAATAACAGTATTATTTTTACACACATGAAAATAAAAAAAATCTAGAAAATTTTGAATACATCTAAAACGTCATATTTACACTACTATTAAAATATGATTAAAATTGTGGAACTTTCTTTTGACTAAAATACCCAATTTTGAATTTAATCCTTATTTAATTGTGAAGTTTAAAATAAACAAATAAGTATACACTAAGAAGATAAAACATTACAAAAAGAATAGTCTAGCCCAATGGGTAAGTCTGCCAATGATACCCAAAACTTTGTAGTCCAATATGAGGTGCTTACGTAATTAGATCCAAATTTCTCAGACTACATCTAGTTAATAGTGAAAAACAAAAAAAATATAAAAAATAAAAAATACATGAATTTTATAAGAAATTTTGGATGCATTATTCTTATCATTATCATTATCTAAAATTGCCACGTGCAAAGCATGTGCATACTTACTAGTACTATATTTAAAAGTGGGAATGCAATGTGGAACTTTTCTGAACTAAAATTACCCTTTACTTCTTTGTTTGAGAAAGGGTATAAAAGTCATTTTATTACAGCTTTAATGCTAGTTTTTATGGCTACTAAAATGCCCATAATTGTGTATTTAGTTCATCTTTAATGGTAAGGTTGAAAATGTAACTTCAATTATTACTTTCCATCTCATTTAATCCCCTCTCGTTGTCTTATACTTAAATTATTAACTTTATTTTCTCTTACTAAATCCTATATTTAAGTTATTTTTTACTAATAAATGCTACTAATTAGACCTATGTCGATATTTTTAACAACATAAACCCATATATTTTAAAAATGGCTCAAAAACAAAACCATTCTTTGTCCACATGGTGGATAAAAATTCAACCATTCGAATCAAATTGATCAACCTATGAAGTCATAGTTATGTAATAAAATTTTTAAAATATGAATAAATATAGAAAAATACAAAAATGTAGAAAAAATTAGACACAACTATGATATTTTTATTAATCAAATTAAAACAATAAGTGTAATAGAAATAATTATTTTTATTGATAATGAAAATGAAATACATAATTTAGAACTGACCAAAAATGAAATTATTTTACTGTTTAGCAAAAATCATTAGTTCAACTTTTGGGTCAAATGTGTTAACATTTAATGCCATAAATAAATAATAAAAATTAATAAAATATAAAAATACATAAATTTTATAAAAAGAAAAAACATTCAAGCACATGTATAATATCATATAATTATCATATTATACAAAAAGTAAGTGTGACATATCAAAATTATTTCTACACACAGAAATACAAAAAAAAAATGTATAAAAAAATGAACACATCTATAATTATATATTTACACTACTATTAAAAATATGAATAAGATTGTGAAACTTTCTTTTGACTAAAATACTCATTTTTGGATTTAGTCCCTATTTAATTGTGACATTTAAATTGTAAATTGAACTATTACTGTTCACATCACTCCCCTCTATTTAAATCTTACATTTTTTTATAAATGAACAAAAAAAATAAAGATACACCAAAAAGATAAAACATTACAAAAAGAAGAGTCTAGCTAAGCATGTAGGTCTGTCAATGATACTTGAAACTTCACAACTCAATCCGATTATCATATATTTGGATGAGGTGTTTATGTAATTAGATTTTGGATTTTGCAATATGCATATGATTAATCATTGTATGCATGTATGTATGTATTAATAGAATATATATATATATATATATATATATATATATATATATATGTATGTATGTATATGTACATTTATAAATGAAATTTGTACACATTTTTCATTCAATTATACTCTTAATTTTTCCATATAGCAAGACGGTCCAAACCTTGCTTCTACTTGCTCCATTATCCCAATCCTACATTCTCCATGACTCTCTCTCCTCTCCCCTCCCACCACTCCCAATTTGCCATCTCAACACCCTCTCTCTTCATTCCTCTCCCTTCCCCTTGGGTTTGGTTCTCTCTCTCCCCCCACAATTCACGTCTCACTTTCTATAGCAACCTAACTTCTCTTCTTAATTAACTCAATATATGTTTTATCCTCCTCCTTCACTTCTATCTCCAATTCCCCTCTATTCTCTACACTTTCTCATAAAAATAAAAATAGGGCTATAATTTATTAAGATTTGGTTTTCCAAATCAAACAATATTTATATCTATAGGCGTAATTCTAAGCAAATTAAAGAGTGGGGAATTCGATGTTTCTTGTATATTCATGGCATCGTCCATTATTTTTAAATAATCTATTCTTAAATAATAATCTATTAGTTATGAAAATCATAAAAAATTTCTAGAAAAATGTTCTATCAAAAAATATGAAATAATTATTTCAGAAATATTCTATTATTTAACAAATATTAAATAATTTAATAATCTACCAAAAGTTAATAAACAATTCATTATTTAATACTTTTTTATTATTAATAAATGTTCAAAATTTCAAAATTTAGCATAATTTACATTAAGCATTGTAATTTAATAAACATTCATTAAACTTTTACAATAATAATGCATTGATAAAAGATATTACTAATTAGCGTAATTTACTAATTTCTATAAAATCAATAATTATAATTAACAATTATCAAATAATTTAGGGAAACTCTTTAACTAATAATCCATAATTATTTTTTAAATAAGTAACTAAAACTAAGAATTTAATATATGAAAAAAAAATTCTACAAAAATATTTAAATAATAATCTATTATTATTATTCAATTAAATAATTACTAAAAAAATTAGGAAATTAATCTATCAGAAATTGTTTCATAATTATTTAAATAACAAACCGTTATTATTTCAGTAAATAATTACTAAATAATTTAGGAAAATTATTAAATCTATCCACACCAATCTAGATCGCTTGGTTGACTTTGATTATACCTGGTTTTACATTAATTAACTAAAAATATTTACATTTAATTAAAAATATGTAATTTACCATAATTACATTATTTTACTACAATTACATTTACTTTGATTAATAGTAAACAATTTAGGCTTAAAAAGAAATAATTTACATTAATTTATTGTTATTGTAAATAATTAATTTACTATACATTACTATTAATCAATAGCAATTTCAATAATTTTTGGAAATTATCATAAAATAATGTAATTTATTGTTATTTAGGTTACTATTAGTTAATTAGTTATAGAAAATTATTAGAATTGTAGTGATGGCAATTTTCCCTGTAAAACTGGGGCCCTACCTTGCCCTGCGCCGAATGGGGCAAGTTTTCTCAAATCTTAAATGGGGACTGGGCAAAGACGGGATGGGACAGGGAAAATATTTTTGCCCCAAATTAGGGATGGGGTTTGCATATAATTTCCCGAATTCAATGATAAATTAGTAAAATATCTATAGATTAAATATTGATTTTTAAAATATCTATAAGTTTTCCTCATGTTCTTAAAATCCTAGGATCCCATAATTTCATTTATAAAATACCCCCAAATTGTCATTATCCAATTCCTAAAATACCCCTAAATTCTCATAATCCTATTTGTAAAATATCCATAAATTAGATTTTTTAGGTGGTTTCCTCGGGGTGGGGAAAATTTGGGGATTCCCCATCCTCAACGCGGAATGGGTGTCTCACCTCGAACCTACCCCACCACTGGGGTCAGGGCAAGGATGGAATAGAGTGTCTTGACTTACAAGAGTGGGGGACAAGGAGGGATGTCCCATCCTGTGCGATGCATGGGCCCCTGCTAGTGTATATATCTTAAGGTATATTACTTACACTCTCAAACAAAATCTTTCTCCCTCACACGCCACTCAAAAAAGAAGCATAAGCTTCAAATCATAGTTACCTCTACAAAAAATGAAAAATAAAAATAAAAATCATTTTAAATAATGTAGGGTCCAAAAATTGAGTTATTATTTAGAAATAAAATTTGATTTAATCTCTTAAATTAAATAAAAAATTATATATCAAAAATATCAAATAAAACAATAACCTAACTAAATGGATGTCAAACAAAATTTATCAAAATATATGAATCAAAGAAAGAAATTATTAAAATACTAACCCATGCTTAGAACGGAGGTAATTCTAAAGAAATGGATCTTACTATGGTAAACCATCCCAAATCTTTAGTCCATTTATTCACGTGCATTGCATATGCCACTCAACTAACTTATATGTTTTAGGTCATGGACAACTCTGAAAATTGGTAGGGATGCAACAATGGGAGGCTTAGGTTTTTTTTTTTTTTTTTTCTCGAAATTTGAATGTGCCTGATAGGCGAAATCCAAAAGCAGTGTGAAATGCTAAACTCGGGCCAACCCGTGTTGCTCCTCTAACTATTGGTGATCATTTATGACCTGACCCAACCTGCAAATTCTTGGGCCTGGGTCCAGCAAGCCCTAGGCCCATCCAGGCCCACAAAATGTACATGTATACAATATATAGTAAATTTCTTATATATTTGTTGCAATATCTTATATATGTATACTATCTACAAATTCGATATATATATTTTACGAATATATATCTATACAAGTATAATATATAAGGCATGTATATATGGCATATATGGTACATGCATGCATATATGGTATAATATATTAATATATACACAATAACTTTTTAAATATATTTTTTTTGTAATTTTGATTATAAAGTTAAATTGAAATTTTAATTTTTAAAATATAAACACTCTTAATTTATTAGAGCCAGACTGGATGTCCAACCAGGCCTAGCTCAGGACCGGGCCCAAACATGTTTTATTAGGCCTCAGGTGCCGGCGGAGCTGGGCCATGGCAGGTCTCAACTCTCAAGACTGTTAGTACCTCTGGCCCGGGCCCAACCCATGAAAGAAAATCCAAAATTTTGATGGGCCAGAGATCGCCCAATATTGAGAAATTGATAATGGAAAATTTTTGAGAAATAATGAAAATCTTGTCCAATGAATTTCTAGATGTAAACTGCAAATTAAAAAAAAAAAGCATCTAAATAATCTAAAAGTGTTATAGGAGAGGTCAATAACTGCCTAAAACTGTACTAACGAAGTCAAACCCTAATTAATAAAAATATAAACATAAATAAATAAGACAACCATTAGTAAAAAGAAATTACATTAAAAGAAGAAAATTAACAAAGCAAACTATGTTTGGATAAGCTTTTGGCTTTGAGGTTTGCCTTGTTAAAAACAAAATTGAAACAAAAACTATTTTAAATGTTTAATAAAAATTACTTTTAAATTGTGTTTGGTTTGAAGGAAAAAGTAAGGAAAGGAAGAGAAAGGTAGGGAAACCTTTTCTTTTAAACCAAACATAGCCTTAATGATACTAGTACTTTTACATGGAGTTTTGTGCTTTGGGGCTTTAAAGGCACAAATCATGAAGCTTATAAAAACACAAGGTAAGTTTTTATTTGGGCCATTTACTAAAACTTACCCTATAGTTTCATGAATTTACTAAAACCTATCATACAGTTTGTGTTTTACTAAAACATCCCCTATAGTTTATAGTCAATTTACTTAATCGACCTTCTATTAGATGAAAGTGGAAAATTACAGTTTTAACCTTAACATCCATTCAAATAAATTTAATCAAAAGAAACAACCACTCTATTTTTCTCTATTTGGTAAATTTTGTCTTTATACAAAAAGGTGTTATGGGTACTTCTGAAATAAACAACCATAGACCTATATCCTTGAACATTTTCCACTCAGTTTAGGGGTATTTTTGGAATAAACAACCATGGGTTCATGCCTTTGAACATTTTCCTCTTAGTTTAGATGGTCACATTACTATTTTCAGATGGCAAAACAAATAATTTTTAGTGAAAGGTCAATTAAGTAAATAGGTTGCAAACTATAAGGGGCATTTTAGTAAAATACAAACTATAATATAGGTTTAAATAAATATGTGAAATTTTTCTTTCTTTCTTTCTTTTCTATGAAAACACAACATAAATTGATGATGCATCTAACTTGTGGTTTGCTCTAGAAAATCATGTATTACTACTCAAAACAATCTAATATTCCTTAGATAACTTAAAAAGCTGATCATAGATGAACTGTTGTTGGGGTGGAGTTTCAGAAATTTGATGGAATACCTCTAGAGTGCTACGAGGATAGTGAATTGAACCGGAGAACAATATTTTTCGCTGCCCGTTGATGATGAGCGAACTCCGGTCAAAGGTGACATCACCGCCGAGGATTCCGGTTACTGGTGCAACCAAAACAGCCCAATTCAATAACCAATAGACCATTTCTAACCAAATGTATCCTAGCAATCCAGATTTCTTACTTTATCTCACCCTTCCTCAATTTATATAAACCACTCAATCAGCATGAAGAAATGAAACTGAAAACTCTGACTAATAATATTTGAGAGAGAGAGAGAGACGTTCGAGATGAACAAGCTTGTTTTGCATGTGTTGTTAGTTTGAGTGTGGAGTTGGAGTTGTAGAGGGTTGGAGGAACAAACCGCTCTTTTTTTGGGTATTAATTTACGTTACCAGAAGAGTTTTATGAAGTAAAATCCACACAATTGGACCACAACTACTGTCTTCTCTTTCAGATTTTGTGGCTTATGTTTCCTTTCTCATCTTCTCTTTCTTAAAATTTATGTATGGGGTTTATGGGTGGGTTTTGATTGGTCAAAACTCTTTCCATACCATATCTTTTCTCCATTATAGGTTTTTCTGTATGTATGATAGTGTAAAAAATGCAGTATATGTAGGCTGGCAATTGGGTTGGGTGGGTCGGGTTCGGGTTGGGTCAATACACTTTGTGTTGATTTCGGGTCGGTTTGAATTTTGGGTTGAGTTATCAAATGCTAGACCCTAACCCTAAATGTTCAGGTTAGGGTTGACCCATGGGTCAATTCGGGTTATTCCAAAATATAACTGAATTTTAAAAAAATAAAGAAAAATTACATGAAAAATACCAAAATTAAAAAAAAATTAACCTTAAAATTCCAAATATAAATAAAAAACTTGAATATTTAACAATTTAAAAAATAAATAATAAAGACTAAAGACTAAATAGAAAAAATTAAAGAGTGGAAACTTCTAACAATGCATAAATAGTCCCAATTAGACTTGACAATCGGATCAACGGGTTGGGTCATCTTTTTGCCAGGTCTAATATATGTTCCTCGTATCAAAACAGATTATGAGGGCAATAAACGGCTGAAATATGATCAGTTAATCGCACAATACGGCCAATCCCCCTTTTGGCATTTATCTAGATTAGATCTCAGGCGGGACTTCAAAACCCAGACAGATCGGGTCTGCCGAACTTTAAAGCAGTCAACTGAGCCCATTAAACCACTAAGTTACATTTTGATTAGGGCAGTAATTGAGTTGGATTCAAATCTTATGGTTGTGTTTGAAATTGGTGTAAATATAATTTGCACCGATTAATTTAAAAGTATTAAATGCAAATCGGTATTATTGATGTAAATTTTTACATCGTTTTCATTGAAGTTACATTTACACCGATTGTTGATGTAAAAACGTAATACGTGTAGAGTTTTATATCAATTTTTGGTGTTTAATTACACTCCATCCAAATGGTTATAAAATTGGATCAGAGTATGAAATAATACAGGTCAAGTATTTACACCACAAAGAAACACAGTCTATTGGATTTTGAATTGGATTCAGGTTTATTCTGAGTTTTCCTCATCTATCTATCTAGATATATCTATATCTATCTATATATCTATTAAAACAAAGCAGTCAAGCAATTTTCTCCTTTTCTTGAATTTTTTTATTTTTTTAATTTTATGTCATTTTTTAAACAACCAATGACATACACTTTCCCAATAACCTAAATAATCTCTTCCCCAAAATTTATCCTAAATAATCTCTTCTCTAATTCATATTTATCTTCTAAACTATCTCTAATTCCAATTTATCTCCAAAATTATCTCTAATTTAGTAGAGTTTCTCTCCTAAGTTATCTTTAATTCTTATTTACCTCCAAAATTCTCTCTAATTCCTATCTATCCTCTCCCCAACATTTTATCTATATCTATCTAAATAAAGTTTGAATTAAAAAAACTAGGAATTATTTAAATATTCTAACAAAATTATATAATAACTTTAAAATATTTATCAAAAGCACAAAAAATAATTTTATATTTTTACAGAATATATCACGAAATTATGTACTAACAATTTAAATTATGTTTTTCCAACTTGCCAATTTATATGTTTTTCAAATATTTAATAATATGTAATAGCTTTAAATAAATAAAATTCAAACAACAAAAAAAAAATTTAATACTTTATAGATTATTTAAATATTTAAATAACTAAATATTTATCATAACTAGATTTTAAATAGTTAAAATAACGAAATTATGTAATAAATTTAAAAAATTTCTTCAAAGTAGCAAAATAATTATAACATAATATTGGAATTAAGAATAATTTAATATATTACAAAATTAATAATGAAATTATGTAATAATAGTATAAATCATGATTTCATGGATAATTAATTTCAATAAATAATTTATATTTTAAATTTTAAATATTTTACATATTGTTTAAGTATTTAAATAAATAAATATTTTAAATAAAAAAATATTTAACATAATCATATTTTAAATAGTTAAGATAAAGAAATTATGTAATAAATTTATAAAAAATCTGAAAGTAGAAAAATAATTATAACATAATATTGAAATTAATAATAATTTAATATTTTTAAATGATATTGTGAATAACTAATTTCAATTATATCAAGTAATAATTCGAGAAAATAACTTTCAAAAAATTAATATTTATTAATAATAATTTCAAACTCTAAATTTGTATTTATTATATAATTATATATACTAAAATTAATATTTATTGTATTTAAGTAATTATGTATTGTTTTTAGTGATAAATGTATTTTCAATGATTATGTGTAAATTTATTTTATTTTGTTATTTAAAAGAAAACTTTCAATAATTATTGGAGGTTAAACTACTATTATTGAAATTTTTAAATTTAATTTAATGTACTTATTGTATTTATTGTATTTTTGTTATAACTTATTTATTAATATTTATTAGAGATAAAACTATTATTTGAGATTATACTATTTATTGACTAATTTAATATATTTTTAATACTTATTTTATTTTGTAATTATTGTATTTTTTCATTATCAATATATTTTCAATAATTGTGTATTTTTGCTATAAACTTTCAATAATTATTGGAGATTAAACTATTGTTACTTATGAGAGATGAGACTATTAATTTAGCTGAAATTATGAGTGTTCATGAGTTGTTTCGGTTCGATCGTAGGCTATTTGGCCAATCAAATTGACCTAGTCTGGTTGGGGAGTTGGCCAGCTGAAACCAACTGACCTTTTGTGAAAACCAAGCCACTCAAGTTGTATTGGTTTGGGTCGATTTTTTGGTTTGGTCAGTTGGTTCAAAAAATTTGAATTCAAAAGTTAAATTTAATTTTAAAAATTATAGTGCAATTATTAAAAAATAAATTTAAAAATTAGATTTATGATATAAAATATTTTAGACAAAGAAATATGGGAATTTCTCACTTTTCCATATTAAAAACTATATATATATATATATGGTTAGGTCGTCCGATTTTGGTTAGTTCACAAATAGCCAAAGTGAAACTGATCCAAGTTGGTCAAATTGGGAAAATTTTGGGCCAAAGCCAACCTAAACTAATAGAAAACCAACCAACTTGGGTCGAGTTGATCGGGTTGGTCGGTTTCATCAATTTGATGAATAAACCTAATTAAATTAATTATTGTTATTTATGTATTATAAAAAATTTATTAAAAGTAGTATATAAAATATGAATAATTATTAATTATTTAAAAAGTTGAAAATATAAAACAATTGTATACTCTTATTTGTTTCTATTAGGGTCATTTACTAGAACACACCTTATAGTTTTACATATTTACTTAAGCGTACATTATAGTTTTCATTTTACTAAAACATCCCATATATTTTATAACTTATTTATTTAATAAACCTTTCATTAAGGAGTGTTTGTTTTGCCATTAGGCCCATGATTTTTTATTCCAAAAATAGAGGTAGGGGTGGTTGCTTGTGTCTCATTAAGGGCAAAAATGGTATTTTTATTTTTATTTTTATTTTCTTTTGATTAAATTTGTTTAAATGAGCATTAGGGTCAACACTATCATTATTAAGTGGTGTTTTAGTAATATGCTAACTATAGGTAGGGGTGGCAACGAGCCGAGCTTTTCACGAGTTGCTCGAGCTCAACTCAACTTGGTTTCAGCCGAGCTCGAGCCTACTAGAGCTCAGGCTCGCGAGCCGGCTCGAATATATACATATATAATAAAATTATAAAAAATAATATATATAATAAAAATATTATAATTCTTAATTTTTTAAATATAAAATAAATTTTTTATATATAATTTTTATTTTTATAAAATATTATTTCTAAATATTTTTATGATAAAATATTTATAAAATATAATAAAATATTTTTATAAAATATAAAATGAGCCGAGCTCGAGCTTATGAACTTTTGACTCGAGTCAAGCTCGAGCTTAAGGTTCTGGCTCGAATCGAGCTCGAGCCTGGTACTATTTGGCTCGGCTCGAATCCACCCCTAATTGTAGGGTAGATTTTAGTAAATCCATGAAACTATAAGGAATATTTTAGTAAGTGACCATTTTTATTATTTAGCTTTCACTTAATAAATCTCATGCATCACATGGGTCCCTGCTAGTATATATTAAAACAAGGCAGTGAAGAAATTTTCTCCTTTTTTTGATTTTTTTATTTTTTTATTCCATGTCAGTTTTGAACAACCAATGAGATGCTCTCCCCTTCACTAGATCCCTACCCTTTAATAGTCCTAAATGCATAAGAAGATCTAAATTATCTCTAATTGTCCTTTATTTTCTCCTCTACTTTTCCATAAAAATCGGGTGCATATTAAAGTGCATACAAGACTCTTTAATTTAGTTCCATGAAACACGAAACCCTAGCATCAATCATCTGTTGCAAAATCTATTTTTTATCTTTTCATTCCATGTTGTTTAAGATGGACTTGAGAACGAGGGATGTTAGCTTTCATTCAAAACACTGATCAACCTCTACTATTACAGGTACATACTCTTCCATAATTTCAAACCTTTTTTTTGGTAAAGTCTCCCTTAGATCATTCCTTTGTGCTTGATCATGCATTAAAATAAACACTTTCATTTGGCCCACTTTGGTTGCAGAGGATTTTGTTATTATAGTTGCAAGGAAAATCAACCTAGGTATGTTGGAATGATTTTCTCTCTTGAGTCCCATTCCATACATTTTCTCTTCAAGTAACACTCAACATTGTTTAACAGGTCTGTTCTGGTGTGAGATGGGATGTACAAGGTGTTTTTTCTTGTGATTTGTAAATACATGTTATAGATACCCGTTTTGGAAAATATGATTGAAGAAGATCCGCTTAAGTGATTGAAACAACTCTAAATTCATGACCTATTCTTTCTTTGCCATTAGGCCTATGACTTTTTATTCCAAAAATAACTTTAACACTTTTTTTGTACATAAAACAAAATTGACAAAATATATGGTTGCCCGTGTCTGAAAATTGAATGAATATAATATTCCACATCAGCAATGGTCAAGCAACTCTTCAAGGGATGTCCAAGCATTAAATATTAATTTTGTTTTGGGCTAGCACCTTTTTTAATTTCGGGCAACTCATGGGCTCTTTACATCAGTCAAGACAAAGAGGTGTTGATGAGTTTGGGCTTCTTATCTAGTTGTAGTGATTCATAACAACTACAATGTTGATAACAAGACAGAACAATGATTAGAAGAGAGTGGGGATGAGATTCTAACCCGGCCCGAGGAGGGCGATGTTTTAGAACTGTACCTCTCAATGAGCGACGAAGTTGTCAGTTCGGTACTAATAAAAGAAGTAGATTGGGTCCAACGACCCACCTATTATGTTAGTAAAGTATTGCAGGGAGCAGAGACGAGATACCCGAAGATAGAAAAGCTAGCATACGCACTGGTAATTGCAGCTCAGAAGCTCCGCCCGTACTTCCAGGCTCATACTGTTACCATCCTCACCAACAAACCTCTGAGGCAAGTCTTACTTAAGCCCGAGGTCTCTGGTCGGCTGATGAAGTGGGTCGTTGAGCTCAGTGAGTACGACCTCCAGTACAAGCCACGAACTACCATTAAGGCCCAAGCCTTAGCAAATTTCATCGCCGAGTGCACATTCAGCTCCGAAGTTCCCAGGCCGGTTGAGCACGAGGTCCTTAGTTCGGGTGAGCCCAAAACTCCCAGACCGGTTCAGTCTGAGCCCCGTGAGGTAGCAGCCAGTGTGGCATCTTTCCTAGTTAGGCCAAGCGTGAGCTGGGATGAGGAGCCCTGGATCCTTCACATAGATGGCTCCACGAACCAACAGGGCAATGGAGTCAGAATAGTTCTACACGGCTCAAGTGGCACGAAATTGGAGTACGCGCTACGCTTCGAGTTCACGGCATCTAACAATGAAGCGGAATATGAAGCGCTGATAGCTGGACTAGCTTTAGCCAAAGAAGTAAAAGCCAAACACATCGTTATCTGCAGCGATTCCCAGCTCGTGGTCAATCAGGTCACTGGCAAGTATGAAGCTCGTGAGCCAACCATGGTCGCCTACTTAGCCAAAGTTAGAGAGGCCCTGCTCAACTTCCAGTCACACTTCATCAGGCAAATCCCTAGGTCGGAGAACGCTGAGGCCGATGCCCTGTCTAGATTAGCCAGCACCAGTGACATCACCATGAGAACCGTGTACATAGAGGACCTGCCTCGACCTAGCATTCTCGGGGGGGGGGGGCAGAGGAGGTTGCTCCCATCGTTCAAGTAGAGCCGAGTTGGATTGACCTGCTCGCGAGCTTCTTGCTACACGGGACCCTGCCTGCAGATCGCAATGCAACTAGAAGGGTGTAGCACCAGATAGCCAAATACATCATGATAGACGAACGGCTATACCGGAGATCCTACACGCTCCCCTACCTACGTTGCTTGCGACCTACCGAAGCCGAGCTCGTACTCTGCGACACTCATGAGGGTCTGTGCGGCAGACACTTGGGGGGCAGGACCCTCGCCCAAAAGGCACTTCGACAGGGGTATTATTGGCCAACAATGAAGGTAGATGCCATTGAGCTCATTAGAAAATGTGACAAATGCCAGAAGCACGCCAATGTTCACCGCCAACCTGCTGCCAACCTCAAGTATCTCACCAGCCCATGGCCTTTCGCGCAATGGGGCATCGACATACTTGGACCATTCCCGCCAGCTGCAGGCTAGAGGAAATTCTTAGTGGTAGTAGTGGATTACTTCACCAAGTGGGTAGAAGCCGAACCCCTTGTAACGATCACAGCTCGGAACGTCCAAAACTTCTTTTGGAAGAACATTGTGTGTCGCTTCGGGTTACCTTGGGTACTGATCTCTGACAACGGCAAGCAGTTCGAAGACATCAAATTCCAGAACTGGTGCCAAGACATGGGAATCCGACAGAATTTTACTTCAGTTGCACACCCTCAAGCAAACGGTCAGGCAGGGGTCACAAACAGAGCCATCCTCCGCGAACTGAAGGCACGGTTGGACCGAGCTAAAGGGTTGTGGGCAGATGAGCTACCCAGTGTTCTATGGGCTTACCGAACCACGGAAAAGACCGCCACGGGAAAAACTCCCTTCAACCTCACCTACGACACCGAAGCAGTTATCCCCGCAAAGATCGAAGTACCTACGCTGCGACTGGAAGCATACAGTGACCAGACGAACGAAGATGAGCTGCGTACCAACCTCGATCTACTCGACGAAGTAAGGGACCTCGCGTACATCAAGACCGCAACTTACCAGCAGAGAGTAGCTCGGTACTACAACGCCAGGGTCAAGAAGCGGAACCTCCGCGTCGGCGACCTGGTCCTTCGTAAAGTTATGGTACCTGAGCTCGGCGCTGGCAAGCTCGGCCCCAACTGGGAAGGACCTTACCGAGTGAAACGAGTGCTCAGGGAGGGAACGTACGAGCTCGAGACTCTCGAAGGGAAACAGGTACCTCGGGCATGGAACATTGTCAACTTAAGGCGATATTATCTGTGACAACTGGGTGGGCTATAAGTCACTTCCAGAGCCTAAGGGCCAAAGCGCCAAGCTAACATGACCTCGGCGTGATAAGACCCAGTCATCTCCATGACATGGACGAACTTCAAGGGCAGACCAACACCTCGGCATCAAGAAAGACTTAGCCATTTCAATGATGGGGGTAAAGTATGAAAAGCGTGAACAACTCAGGCCTAAACCCCACCAAGCATAGCTCGTTCCAATACGATGGCCGAACTAATGAATAATCGACGAGTGTATAGTTCGGACACACGTGGTAACCACTTCGCCGTGCGCCATAGAGATGCCTTAAATGATTTAAGGGACAGTTCGAGACAACAATTATCGAGAGGACCTACTTTGGGTATGTAGCTCTAATAGCTTGGGTGTTGAGATCGCCTCAACAAAGATAAAGAGAACACACCATACTTGGAAGAAAAAGGGAGAACTTTCATTACCATTTCAAAAAAAAAAACAAGAAGAAAGAAAGAGAAAAATGACAAGGCAATAACCGAGCTAAGCAGCTCGGGAAAGTTTGACAATCACAGGGCACAATCGCCCAACCAAAGATCTTTGAAAGACCGGGTTTATGGCACCCGGGAGCCACCAGAAGTCCAGGAAAAACACCGCCTCAGGGATCCACCTCCTCATCCTCGTCCTCCAGAGAGTCAGGCTCCTCTTCCTCCGCTTGGTCTGCCGTCTCAAGAGACAGGCCCTTCATAGTGATGTCGTCGAGGTTGAGCCCGGAGAACTTCTTCCGAACCAACCACCGGCAGAGCTTAAACCCGGAGCGGTACGAACTCGAGCCATATTTCACCTGGAGGTCGTGATATTCCTAGGAGTCCTTGAAATCCCAGACCGCCTTCTCTCGTTCGGCCTCCACCATCTGGTCAAAATTTCGAGTCCGATCTAGAAGAATGGACTCTAAGTCCCGCACCTACTGCCAAAGGAGCTCCCTCTCTGCCGCTGCCCTCGACGACTCCTCCCTGTAACGCGTGCTCTCTTCAGAAAGTCGGGCAATTTGAGTCTCCTGGTCACGGACGAGCAGCTCCTGAGATTCATTCCCCTTGCAAGTGTGATGGAGCTCGCCCCGAATCCGGTCGAGCTCACCCTGGAGCTTCTGATTGGTAGCCCGCTGGTCGATGGCGTCGACGCAGTGGATGCGCATCTGGAGAGCCATAGCATGGATGGCGGCATTCACCCGCCAACAAAAAGAGGATCAGAGGATAGTAAAAGGAAGCAAAATGAGAGAAGAAAGGAAAGAATCACTTACCATCATGCAGTGAGAGGAGGCAAACGCGACGAGGTCCCTGGGCTCCATATTCCCCCAACGGGCAACCTCGTCATTGCAAATCGCCTTCCGGCTCCTCCGTCGAGCCACAATGTAGTCGTTCACCCCTTCCCAGTTCCCCACTGGGAACAGAGGGTAAGGGGATGGCTGGAGAGGGTTACGGGGAGTCACCCCTGCTGTGGGAGCTCGCCCCCTTTGAGACCAACCCCACTAGCTCCCTCGGATGGAGGTGGCAGGATTTCAAGCGGCGGGATCTCAGGCGGAGGGGAGGATAAAGTCATCTCGACATATCCGAACTCAGTACCCCCCGAGGTGGGAGTCCGGTCGGGGCGTAACCTCTTCACCCTACGCCTCTGGTTGCTTGAAAGAAGGCAGTGCGAGTCGATACCAGACATGATGGCTGCCAAGAAGGAACCACAATATTAGTTCGGTAAGAACAAGATATATATGCATATGAACACAATGTCGTGACAAAAACCACGCGACCTAAAAGGAAAACCTACCCGGGCTTAGGCCGGCCTGCACGAGCTTCTCCTCGACCAAGTAGTCCGAACAGAGGAAGCCTATTGATGCCCAGGACAGCATCGTTTTCTGAGTTTCAAGGTCCAACTCGACCTCGGAGTCCTGGATGGCGCCCCTCCAAGAAGTAGGGAAGGGCCACCCTTCAGGGTTGTGGACCAAAAAATAATCCCGCTTCCAGGCGGGGATTTTCTTCGGGAGCTCATGCACGAGCTTGTAGCCAGGACGGGGAGAGAAGTAGTAGAGACGCCTCTCCGGTGGAGCCCCGGGAGTGGCATTCTTTATACAGAGGATAGCGGAAAAGATGTCCAGACTCAAGGGAAGACAGTATTCCCAACACAAGGATATCGTCCCAACCAAGTTCCGGATGGCATTGGGATGGAGTTGGTCAATAGTGATGTTGAAGTGGTTTAGCACCTCCACTATCAAGGGGTGCAAGGGAAGACGCAGACCAGCCTCAAGTTGTTCCTGATAAATGGCTATATCATTGGGACCGTGCTCCCATGGAGGCCCAGAAGGCCCTCCTATTTATAGCTCCCACGTCTCCGAATCGACGGCCCAGACCAAAGCAGATCCAACGGCTCGCAGGCGCACTGACTGCATGCCTTCTGAAAACCGAAGGTGATTGGCAGCATGTCTTCTATGAATAAGGTAATGGCGGCTGTACAACGTCCGGAGTTAAGAGCCACTTCAGCACGTTTTCGGAATCCGAAAAATCAGAAAATCTTTTGATTTCCGCGAATACAGTTAATGTGAGTAGTCAATCAAGTTTGAATTTCGGTCAAATCAGTCCATCACGCTTCATGAACTCCTCGTGCTAAGGCAACACTCTCAGCTCAAGGAGTGGGGGGCAATTGATGGAGGACAATTTGGCCCGACCCACAAAACGATGACACGTGGACACTAACTCAGCATAAGCGACAACTCAACATTGTGGCCCAGTACAACCAAGTAACGGACCCATAAGGTAGATCGCTACATCGTAGCGCACAAAAGGAGGAGCTCGCCACAATGCGAGCCCCGGGTTCCCCGAGCTACCTCTAAAGGGATATTCCGAGGCAACTTTAGCTCGCGAGCTAAGAAAACCAGCTCGCCTGAGCTCCCAAGTAGACAAGTCATCCCGGTGACCAATTCTACTAAGGGTACTCTTGAAGTATTCTGAGCTCGCTGCAAAGTAGCTCGCGAATGGGCCGCACGAGCATTCCTCAGGAAGCTTCTATCTGACAGGCCATACCGATCAGACTGTGCCACATCCCTTACTGACGACGCAGTCTCTGTCCTTTCGACAGTCTGCACCCACGTCTCTCAGGAGGCGGAGGCGTGCCTGTCACTTTGGAGACGTGTCACTCACCCGGGCGAAGAGTACATCACAACGGCCACCTACGCAGCCCTGGCAGGTAACGGCTGTGGCAAGGGCCCAGTGGCGGTTATGCCCAATCTAACAAGAATGCCCCTATAAAAGCCCTCAAGGCAGAAGAGAAACTTCTTCTTGAGACCTCTAATCTCTCAAGTATAGTGATAAAGCGCGACCTACACTCTTAGCTACCGACTCTTCTTTTCCTTCTTTCTTGCATTCTAACTTAAGCATCGGAGTATTCCCACCGGGTGAAATCCCCGGGAATCCTTCCTTTCCATCTTCTCAGGTGTCGTCCGTTGCCAAAAGGAGCCAGTCAGCAGCCTGCTAGGAGTACCCGGATCGTGCCGCATAACAAGACAGAACAATGATTAGAAGAGAGTGGCGATGAGATTCTAACAAGGTTGTTGATAGGGGATTGATAAATTGCAAACATCAATAGTTGGGACTCAACAAACTGAAAAAAAAAAAAAAAAACCTAATTCGGCAAGTGGTAAGTATGGTGTACAAGATGAACTCAAACAGAAAGGGAATAGAAATGCAACTACAACAGAAGAATTTTTGTGAAAGATTAATTCATAGAAAAGTTTAGGCTTTCTAGTTTGAAAATGTTATTTCTGACGTATTTGAAAGAATTTGTATGAAGGATTGTAACTCTCCAATGTCAATTACAAACCATCACAAAACACAAAGAAGAGCTAGAGAAGGCATCGTCGTCTTAGGGAAGGCAAAGAGTTGGCATGTGCACAAACCTATTTACATTTAATCCTTTCAAAAAAATTATTATGAGATACAATTTTTTTTCCCACGGAGGAGAAGAAGAGATAGAGAATTAATCTTGATCGACGGTCAGGATATGTAATCCTTTCATTCATAATACCAGCGGAGGTTTAAGTGATTTATGAAGATAAATGAAAATGGAGCATGTTAGATAAAAGATCCACTTCTCTCCATATTCATTCAAAGCAGGTTTGTAATAAATGAGATGTCCTTTCCCAATAATCAAAATAATCTCTTTTCTTAAATTTCTCCTAAACTACCTCCCCCACTATCCCACTCTTTCTCCTAAATTATCTCTAATTCCTATTTAACTTCTAAATTATCTCTAATTCTTATTTATCTCCAAAATTATCTCTAATTCCTATTTAACTTCTAAATTATCTCTAATTCTTATTTATCTCCAAAATTATCTCTAATTTAGTAGAGAGTTTTTCTCCAAAATTATCTCTAAATCCTATTTATCCTCTCCTCTACTTTTTATCTATATCTATCTAAAGAAAGTTTGGAGTAAAAAATTTAAGAATTATTTAAATATTCTAACAAAATTATATAATAAATTTAAAATATTTATTAAAAACACAAAAAAATAATTTTATATTTTTACAAAATATATCACAAAATTACGTACTAACAATTTAAATTATGTTTTTCTAGATTACTAATTTAAATGTTTTCAAATATTTAATAATATGTAATAGATTTAAATAAATAAAATTCAAATAGAAAAATAGTTAAATATGTTATAGATTATTTAAATATTTAAATAACTAAATATTTATCATAACTAGATTTTAAATAGTTAAAATAATGAAATTATGTAATAAATTTAAAAAAAAATCTTCAAAGTAGAAAAATAATTATAACATAATATTGAAATTAATAATAATTTAATATTATATAATCTTGTAAATAACTAATTTCACTTATATCAAGTAATAATTTGAGAAAATAACTTTCAAAAAAATTAATATTTATAAATAATAAATTTAAACTCTTAATTTGTATTGAATATATAATTATGTAAACTAAAAATAATATTTATTGTATGTCAATAATTATTTATTGTTTTTTGTGATAAATATATTTTCAATGATTATGTTTAAATTTATTTTGTTTTGTTATTCAATAGAAAACTTTCAATAACTATTGGATATTAAACTAATATTATTGAAAATTTTAAATTTAATTTATTGTACTTATTTTATTTTTGTTATAACTTATTGTTTAATATTTATTAGAGATTAAACTATTATTTGAGATTATACTATTTATTGACTAAGTTAATATATTTTTAGTATTTATTGTATTTTTGTAATTATTGTAATTATTATATTTTTCATTATCAATGTATTTTCAATAATTGTGTATTTTCGCTATAAATTTTCAATAATTATTGGAGATTAAACTATTGTTATTTATCAGAGACGATACTATTAATTTAGTAGAAATTATAGTGTTCATGAGTTGGTTCAGTTTAGTCGTAGGCTATTTGGCCAACCAAATTGACTTGGTCAGCTTAGGGAGTTGGTCAACTGAAATCAACTAACCTTTTGTGAAAACTGACCTACACAAGTTGTATCGGTTTGGGCCGATTTTTTTGTTTGGTCAATCAGTTCAAAAGATTTAAACTTAAAAATTAAATTAAATTTTAAAAATTATATTGTAATTATTAAAAATAAATTTATGATATAAAACATTTTACACTAAGAAATATGGGAATTTTTTCACTTTTCCATATTAAAAATTATATTTAAAATATAAAATATTAATATATATCATGGTTAGGTCATTCGATTTTGGTCGGTTTACAAATTGTCAAAGTGAAACTGATCCAACTTGGTCAAATTAGGAAATTTTTTAACCAAGGCCAATCTAAAATACTAGAAAACCAACCAACTCGATTTATAAAATATGAGTAATTATTAATTATTTAAAAAGATGAACGTATAAAACAATTGTACACTCTTATGTGTTTCTATTAGGGTCATTTACTAGAACACACCTTAGAGTTTTTCATATTTACTTAAATCTAACTTATAGTTTTCATTTTACTAAAACATCCCATATATTTTACAACTTATTTATTTAATCAACCTTTCATTAAGGAGTGTTTGTTTTGTCATTAGGCCCATGATTTTTTATTCCAAAAATACCCTTAACACTTTTTTTTGTACAGAAAACAAAATTGGCCAAATATAGCCAATAGAGTGGTTGCTCGTGTTTTATTAAGGGCAAGAATGGTATTTTTATTTCTATTTTCATTTGATTAAATTTATTTAAATGAACATTAGGGTCATCACTGTCATTTTCCATTATCATGTAATGGAAGATTGATTAAATCCATTACAATTTATAAGTGGTGTTTTAGTAAAATGCTAATTATAGGGTAGATTTTAGTAAATCCATGAAACTATAAGGGTATTTTATTAAATGACCCTTTCTATTGTATATCTTTCGCTTAATAAATCCTATAGGGTCAGCACTGTCATTTTCCATTATCATGTAATGGAAGATTATATTAAATACATTTAAGTGGTGTTTTAGTAAAATGCTAATTATAGGATAGATTTTAGTAAATCCATGAAACTATAAGGGTATTTTATTAAATGACCCTTTCTATTGTATATCTTTCGCTTAATAAATCCTGTGCATCACACAATGCCCGCTAATACTGCATGCCTTTATTTTTGCTAGTAATAAAAAGATAAATTTGATTATACATGTCAATTTATAATTTTACCTTTTATTTGTATATATACATAGTATGTGCCCGTACACTAGTTATTTTAAAATAAAGAATGAATTAAATTAAAAATAATAATTACTTTTAATTTATAAATATAAAATACTGAATTTACTAATTGTATATACATATAATTAATCATACTCAAATTTTAATCAGATCGGATGTGGTGCATCCAATTTAATTATGTAAAGATGAATATGAATCCAAAATAATAATCAGACCGGGTGTCGGTATTCTGGACTTTGTTGAAAGCCCTAATTTTTTATTAGAGGCTGACCTAGATCATTCTCTGGATCAACCGGATCAGATGACCCACTCCACTAACCCGTTTGAGTTAATCCAAAGCATTGGTTCTACAAATCCAATAAAAGTTTTGTTTAACATTGATGTACAACTCAGAAATCACTTGTTAAGAGAAAATTTTTATGTATTTTGCTTTTATGTACAAATACAAATATGTACAGTAGTAGTCCTAAATACAAAATACAAATCCACTCGTAACAGTGGGAGTGAATGAGTAAATAGCAGCTCCTTCTGTAGACGCTCTCTTCCATTCTGACGATCGCTGACATCTCAGTGACCACGCTCTAGAGTTTCTCTCTAGTCTTCGTTGTCAATCATCTTTGCAGCACCAGTCAAAGTTCAGGCCAAAATACTGAATCAGTGAAGCAAATCCCTCTGGTAGTATTTTTTTTTTCCCTTTCTCATGTCTTCATTATGTACTCGACTGATACCCTCCACTTGTTTGACGTATTGTTTGATCAACCTTCAGAGACAGTAGTGAAACTTGGTTGAACTGTCTCTGAATGTCTCAGGTTGATGATGAATATGTGACAAAGGATGTTGCTCTGTTTTTCTTCTTTTTGTCTGCATATTATCATCTGACCGAACACTTCTCTGTGTGTGAGTTGTTCCAAGTCGTTCATCTCTGTTCTTCTTTCTTATTTTCTTCAGTCTTCGACCATTTGATTTGCTGTTTTTGATGCTTTGACCTGGGGGTGGTCAAGGTTGGTGATGAAGTAATCACCGAACCAACAAGAGACCGACATCCACCCAGATTTCTTTTTCTTTTTTTCTATTCTATTTTATGCCTTGCTAAAGTAAAGTAATGAGCGGCACTGATGAAGTAATGGCCAGATTATTTCCAGAATTAGTGATTAATAACCAATACGATGAGGATTAATAACTCACTCTGTTATTTCCAGAACTTAAGTTTCTGTTCTTCTTTTTATGGGAATTACCTGAGATTAATGACTAGTGATAATATTGTTTCTTATAGTAGGCAAGACCCTAAGAGGTAAGCGAAGTTGGTGATATGGTAGTTACTGGAACAACTTCTGCAAGTCACCGACGCTAATTTGTTTGTTTTTTATTTTATTTTGTTCATTTATTTTTCTCTTATTATATTAAACTCTATTTTCTTCCATGTGCTCTGTTTTCGTTTTTTTTTTTTTAAGCATCGATTTATACTCATGCTCTAGATGTTATTTCAGACCAGTATCGACGATTGAAACATAGTTCCTTGGACAGTTCTTTCGTATCGACTGTAGTTTAGATATTCTCGAGTAGGATATTTTAAGCAAGTTTTGAATTCCTATTGTTTGTGCGTGCTCCTCTGGCGTTACTTTAGCTGTTTCCATTTTGTCTGCCGAAGAATAAGCCTGTTGTTGTTGCAACATGCATTCTATATATCATGGGACTTACTCCTGAATTCAGCTTTCACCGTGATTCACCTTCATATGGGTGGAAATGATAGCTGATAAAGTTATCGTGAAGAGTAAAAATTGGGAAGAATACAAGAATAGAGGGAGGAGGTTAGTCGTCGGAAGGCGCAGAAAAGTTGAGTCAATTTCTTTTGGGTGGTAGATTCAAATAATGGAACAATAGTTCGGTGAGCAGACAATAGCAGTAATTGACCATAAAAGGAAAATACAAAAAAAAAAAAGGAAAAGAGGCAGTAAAAAGAAAAGAGAAGGATCTCCGTAGTGACGGGTTTAAGCGTAATTAGGATTTCAAAAAATAGATAAAAAAAGAAGGGATGATGTATATATATATATAAAAGAAGATAAAAATTTAAACAGTAACAAATAAAAAAAGGGTAAATATGTAATTATAGAAAAGGAGATATAGTAATAAAAAAAAGTAGACAAATAAATAAATAAAAAAAATAGGTAGTGAAAAAACAACAAAAGAGGATATAAAATAAAAAAACAAAAAAGAAAATTATTATAGTTTCTTTTGGAACTCCATGTGGGCCCCACCTATTGGACCCGGGAGAGGGGTGCCTAATCCCTTCCCTCTCCCATCCGAGTCTTACCCAGACTGGTTGGACCGGTGCCTTGGATTTTGGAGTCACTATTAAAACAAGGCATTTTGAAAATCACTCTTGGAGGTCCTATCACCTCCACTTCCTTATTTGATGGGTGACGACTCCATTCCTAGCCAAAGTGGCAAATGAGCCGTTTTTCGATGCTCACAGACTGGCGACTCCACTAGGAACCTCTTGGACCGTAGGTGGGGCCAACATGGGGTGCCTAATGTTTTTTTTTTCTTTTTCTTTATTGAAAATAATCATATTTTTCTTGCCACTTGTTTAGGTTATTGAATGCAATGCTTCTTGTGCTATTTTGTTGATAATAAGTGAGACCCTCTTGTCCCGTTTTTGGCTTACTGATTTCTTTCTTTTTTTCGTGCATAATCAATCTACTTGCATCAACTGAATGGATTGCTACTTAATTTCTCAAGTCCTGATTTACATGAATTTGGATTTGGAAATTTGTTTTCTGTATTCATGCTATTTTCTTGAATTGGGAATTTTTCCTTAGGGAATAAGTCTCTTGCATGCTCTTATGTCACTCATGTTTGGATAGTAGAATTGCATGTTTTGTTGAGAGACAAAGTTCAAGTTGAATGTGGGGACTATCAACAAATTTCATGCTCCCTATTCCAATCCCCTAATTTAATTCAGGTGTGGGAAAGAGAAGATGAGTGCAAGGATGAGGGTAAGCTTGTGGGGGAATGAATGCTAAAACAAAGAAGGAAAATGGAAATTGAATTCCACATGTGTATTTTCTTTCACAATTCCATTATGTTGTGAATTAACATGAAAATTGTTTGAGGAGTTTTGAAAACATATGCACACTTAAATTCAAGGGGTTGTCAATGAATCAATTCACATGAGGAGCATGGCTTTTACTTGGACAAGCATGGGTTTCTTTCCTTAATGCTTATGGCTAATGTTTGGGACTTTCAAAGAGGTAAGCAGCACTCACTTGATCATTTTATTTCTTTTTCTTGAACTTCATGGACTGTCAATAGTATTGAATCCTAGTCTAGAATGGTTTTGTACATGAATTTAGATAGGATTTGAATATGACATAGCCTTTGGAAGCATGCCACACTAGCAAATCTTAGAATTCATTGTTTCTTGAATGCCTTTGCATATGAATGTCAAGCTGAAATTGGGTAGTTTCGAAGGTCAATGCAAGTTTTTGGAATCATACTCATTGCTGAATTTTCTAGCCTTTAGGATTTCTTTGGCCCCAACATGTAAAAATTATGATTTTCAAAGTATTCTCATTGTTGAAATCCTTAGGTTTTGATACTCTTGGGTTCAAGAATGTGAAAAATATTGGTTTCAAAAGCTTTCTCATTGCTGAAATTTTCAGATTTTGGATTCTTGTTTATTCAAGAGTGTGAGAAATGTTTGTTTTAAAAGCTTTCTCATTACTGAAATTTCTGGGTTTTGCTTTATTGTTTATTCAAGAGTGAAAATGTTGGTTTCAAAATCTTTTTCATTGCTGAAATTTCTGGTTTTAGGTTCTTATTGATTCAAGAGTGTGAAAGTGAGGTTTTGAAAACATTTCCATTACTGAAATTTCTGGGTTTTGAGTTCTCTTTAACCCCCAATATGTGAAAAATGCAAGTCTTGGGATTATGTTTATTGCTGAATTTTTGGGTGTCAGTGTCTTATTGTTTCTAAAATATGAAAAAAGATGATTTTGAAAGCATACCCATTGCTGATTTTTTTGGGGGGTTTGAGTTTTTTTTGATCCCATTATATGGAAATGCATGTTTTTGAAATCACAATATTGCTGAACTTTTTGGGTTTTGGGTTCTCTTTGATTCAAATGTGTAACTGATGTTTGATTTAAAAGCATGTTCTATGCTGAAATTTTTGGGTTTGGGGTACTCTTCAACTCTACAATTCAAGTAGTGCATGATTCTAGAAGCATCCCTATGCTGAAATGAGAGATTTTATGTGGCTTTTAAATTCCTTTGTGATGAGTGTATTGATCTAAAGACTTGTTTTAAATGTTGAAATGACATGTTTTTTAATGGATGTTGAAAGATTGATATTTACAAATAAGCACATTGGTTCTTTGATCAAATTCTAGTATTGAAAGGTTGATGTTTATGATCTAGGAAAATCATCTATGCTGAAATGTGAATTCTCAAATGTTTTTTGGAAACAATGTTTGGATGAAGTAAACTTTTGGGAATGGGATTCTATGATGGAATAAGCTACACATGTTAGATTCAAGAATCTTGAGTAATGCATTCAAAAATGTTAGATGTTTGGACTGAAATAAAAAAAGTCATGTTCACTTAGACTAATGGGAAATATGTCACAAAATGGAGATGTTTAAAGTTTAACTCATGAAACTCAAATAAAATATGCAAGTTGGGGGTAGGATGAAAGCTTTGGGTTCTTCTTGCTTTAGGATGGTAGGTGAGTAATGTAATTAGATGTTCCAAGAGTAATCATGAGTAAAATGCAAACAAATTAGGTATCATGTGTTGTGATGTGGAACAAATCAGCTTTAAGGTAGAAGTTTAATTTCTCTTTTCCTTTTAAATAAACAATAAAAGAATGACTTAGGCTAATTCAATTTTGGTTATCATTTTTTTTGAAATTCTTGATTCTTAAACTTATTTATTATGAAGACATTGGAAGAGATTTCAACATTGTTCTTTTTATGTTTACTGACCCGAAATGCTAAAATTAGAGTGAGTTTCTAGCTTTTTGGGTAAGTTTAGCTATCTTGAACTCAATTAAATCATTGGCCTTCTTATTGTGGAGATGTTTGTAAGAATTTATAGCATTATTCCTTGAGGATAAAAATGATCAAATGCTAAAAATGATGAGAGTTTAAAATCTTTCAAGAAAAGTAATCTTGTAAAGCATGAATAAGCCTTGAAAACTCACTTAGAGTAAACAAATTAGGCCTTATTGGAAGTTGAATAAAGAGTGTTTTAAGTTGACTTGTGTTCAAGATTCAAGACAAAAGACAAAAAACAAAAAATGAAAAATGAAAAATAAACAAAAAAAAAGAGAAATCAAGTCAAAATAAAAAAAAAACAAATATTAATGTTTAGGATAAGAAAATAAAAAGGGATTTGCATCTAATAATTTCATATTCCAAATAATTATACTCTCCTAAATTGAAAGTTCAATGTATGTAATTATCTTTTTGGTGTGACTTGTTGTTAATGAGTGTGCTCTTTGCTTAATGTTTAGTTTCATTTATTGATCTTGTTATTTACATTTATATGTAATAATGTATTCAATTACGTTTCTCTTACTTCACATTTGGCATGCTTGATATCACTCACTATTTGCACACACCATTTACATTAGATTGTAGTGTCATATTTCTTATTAGGAGGGAGCCAATAGGTGCTAGGCCATTTGGACCACACCGACAACCCACAAACTAGCCACCAACCAGAGAAAGTCCATTTATCCAAAATAAACCGAATCAACCCATGTATTTTTCACTTAAAATCTAAGTTTTGGGTCTATAAGGGAGTAGGGAAAACTAACGTATTTCAAGTACTTTGTGAGTAACAAAAGATATATATATATATATATATATAATAAAACTTGATAGGAAAAAAAAGAGAAAAAAGAAAAATCAATTAAAATAAAAAGGGTAGGAAATGTTAGGCATAAATACACACACAAAAAATTGAAAACAGGAAAATGGGAAAAAGGGGGAAAATAAGAAAAAGAATAATAAAAAGAGAATAACAAGAAAATATATAAAAAAATATAAAATTGCTTAAATGGAAAGAATTCATTATATTTTCTTTTAGATAGTTAATTAAGAGACAAAAAAAAAATAGTAATAAAGATCATCAATCTCATGGAAGTATCAACATCGCTTTGGTCTCTCTTTTCCTAATAGAGATCATTAATCCCAAACTTCAACTCTTTTGAACCAACAACTTTTCATATCTTTCTTGTTCTCATTTTTATCTAATTTAGTATCTAAATTCAAGAGTTAAACACAATATCACTTCCAACATAGAGAATCTACAGTTTTGATAAGATTATAGTGGATCTCATTTAGTAAAAATTGATAATGTAACATGTTTAAAAATTAAAAATATTGGTTCTTCTTTACTTTCTTATGATAATCATCAATTTTAGATAAAATATATTTATCATTTCCATACATTACAAAAAAAATCTTCTTCTAATAAGTAGATTTACTAAAAATAACAATGTTATATTTGAATTTCATCCTCATTTTTAATTATTAAAGGATCATACAAAGAGAGTGCTCATGAATACAAATACAGACACAGATACGCTATGCATACTTATGAATACATTGATAACATCAAGTTTAAAGTTGAATTATATATAAATAAGGTATATACATATAAAAACTACATATTTTAATAATTTATAAGAAAATAAACTTTATAACCAACGATTACTAGTAACTTTAAACTATGTACTATCATATAATAAGATTACAAATTTTATCAAACATTGTTTATATTTTCAATTTAATAAAAAATTATTATAAAACACATTAATCACAATAAAATAAGATTGTCCTTTTTAAGTCTAATATCTATAACATAAGTGAATTCAATCCAATAATTTGATATTTTTATGACCTAAACAATATATAACTAAGAATGAGAAAAATATTGCATATAAATAAAATTATTAAGAATATAAGAAAAATGCTTAATCATTTAATAACATACCTATCATTAATACTAAATGGAGTTATGTGAAGGCTAATAATCAAGATCAATATGGTTAATATCAATCTTTTGTATATTTATAATATAATTAAAATATTTGTTTCAACTTATAAAATTGTAATGATAATCTTTGAATTTATTCAAAAGTTATTGATATCTCTTTTAAGAAATGTATTGTTCCAAATCTATATAAAGATACATCAGTATTATCACTATATCCCTTAGAAGATCAGAACTAAAGAGCCAATAATCAACTATAAATTGGTAAGAACTATTATGTTGATTTGAATCATAATCATAATCATATTAATCATATTATGAAGTTGATGAAAACAAACTCATATTAGAAAAATCGTGTATCATTTCTTCATAATAATGAAATTGTCTTTCACGATTATAATTTGGTTGTTTAGTTCTACGAATAAAATGATCTTAGTCTTGTGTAACATGATAAAAAAATTGTTATTCAATAAATACAATACTATCATCATCAATAACATTATCTCTTCATTATATATATTAAGTTTCACTATAACCACTATCACATTCTTCATCGTTGTTATTATCATCATCATCACCACTATCATTACTATGATTATCATTCCAGTCATTATCATCATCGTTGTCATTAGTAGTTTGTGTTTCATTAGTATCACTTTGGGTGCATTATTCCTCAACCCAACTATTAATATTTACATGTAATTTTTTAGCAATGAATGTACTGAGTCTAGGGGATCATTAGTTTCATCTAGTAACATTGTATTTGTTTTTTTTTTTTAACACTTTGCACTTGTAACCATTCTATTAGTGGATCATCGCCATCATATATGTCATCCAAATTTATATAATCAAAATATCCCTCTAAACATTTTCTATCATTTATAAAATTTTTAATCTTTAACCTCATGTTATAATAGACGTAAACTAACATTTCCAAATTCTTATATAATAGACGATTTCACTGATTTAAACGTATAAGGCCAAAAATGTTGCAATTACATTAACATCCACTAAATGATGTAGTTTATAATAATACTTTCATTGCAATGGATTATAGATTTAGAGCATTTTTTCCAAATAAAAACAACTATTCAGCTACAAAAAAATTATATATTAGTATAATACATCATTTATCATCAAATATATAATATTATAAAGGTTACAAAAATTAAATTATCTGGATCGAAATTATCTTTTAATCTTTTGCTTGAAGAATTTCCAAAAGACCCTTGTGTCTCACGAAATATTTTTATATATTTTGCAACAATGGTTATTAATACAGGAGCTTAAATGTGTTATCATAAAATTATTCAAAATTTACTTTTTATTACCTCCTGTAATGCCCCAATTGTCTTATATTTATTTCTTTTCAAATTCATGACAGAGTTTTAAGAATCTTAATAGATCTTAATTAACATCGAGATCCAAAAAGTATTGATATTTTTTGTGTAACTAATATGTTAAAATTCAAAAATAACAAAATACTATTAATATCAATTTAAATATTCATATTATATAAATATAATTAAAAATAATTAATCAAACATACATGTTGCATGTAAATCATGAAGAAATTTTTTATTCCATCTATTTCCTATAATAGTTAATATCTTCTTACAAGATCTTATACTACATTTTTCAATAACAATACATATTCTACGCATGAATTCATATACAACACCAATTGTTGATTGTTTCTCACCATCTACAATCTTTAACAGTTTTACAATTACCTCAATCATTTGAAAATATAGTTCACACTGCCTCCAAAAGTTAATGTTACTAATTATGGTTTTCACATATCTCTCAATTAATGTTGAAGTTGTTTTCAACTATCTCCATTCAATAGAATCTATCATATCTCTCAAATCTGTACTTTGACTAAAATGCTTTGGAGTGTAATAAAGTTTGTTGCAAATTTAATAGGCCCTAGATATATATTAACTCACGATTTCTATGATATCTCATTAAGGAAGATGCTTGAGGATATTTACCCCATGTGCTTTGAGTATAGCCACCAGTGAGATGCACCAGAAATATCTATAGAAGAACTATTTTGGGATATGGCAACCTTTTTACAATTCATTAAGGATGTAGAAGAGCCATTGTGGATTGGAAACAAATACTTCACGATGATGTCATTCGTCATGACAATTCTCCACCTCAAATCGTACGGATGGAGTGATGTATCCTTTAACGAACTTTTGAAGGTGTTCATAAAGGCTATGCCTGAAGGTGCCAAATGCCCAATTAATTTTTCACAGTGCAAGAAGATCATTGCAACTATTGGGTGTAAGATGGAGAAAATAAATGCTTGTCCGAAAGATTGTATGATTTTCTGGGGTGATGATAAGGATAAGGACAAGTGTGATAAGTGTGGTGAATCAATATGGAAGAGCGACAACAATAGTGGGGTAGATGATTTTGATCAAAATGTTAGTTTTTAAAGGAAGAAAAGACCTCAGAAAGTGTTACGGTGCTTCCCTCTCATTCCAAGGTTACAACGACTATTTATGTCAAGTAAGACTATTGAAAGTATGACATGGCATGAGGACAGTAGGACCAAGTATGGAATGCTTCGCCATCCAGCTAATGGAGAGGCATGGAAAGATTTCAATAAGAGATACCCCGACTTTGCAGCTGATAGGGCTAGGATTGGCAACTGATGGGTTTGAGCCACATTCTGCATTAAGCTCGGTGAACAGCATATGGCCTGTGATGATGATGCCTTATAACCTACCACCATGGATGTGCATGAAACCACCTTATATGATGCTTACTTTGCTAATTCCAGGCCCTAGAGGCCCAGGTACTAACATTGATGTGTACCTACAACCTCTTGTAAAAGAACTCCACATTTTATGGACAAAGGGTGTATAGACGTATAATATAGCTACCGTGCAAGAATTTCTACTAAAGGCACGTCTTATGTGGACGATTAATGATTTTCCAGCTTATGCATTAATGTCTGGTTGGGAGCACCAAGGGGCGTTTGGCTTGTCCATGTTGTCAAGAAGAAACACATTCTAGGTGGTTGGAAAATGGAAAAAAGCATTGCTACCTTGGCCACCGTAGATTCCTCCCAATAGATCATAGGTGGAGAAAGAATAAGCGGAGCTTTGATGAGACTCAAGAGTTTAGGCTTCCACCAGTTCCTCTTTTAGGCGCGGAAATTGTTTCAAAGTTAGAAGGGAAGAATTTTGAGTGTGAAAAGGACACAGAAAAAGAATTTTGTCAGGTGATTCAAAGGGGAGTAATGTTGGGAATTTCAAGAAGTATGGCATATTATTTCAGTTGCCTTATTGGAGGCATAATTTGCTTCTTCATAACTTAGATGTGATGCATATAGAGAAGAATGTGTGAGAAAATATATTGGGAACTATTTTGAACATTGATGGAAAATCAAAGGACACACCCAAGAGTCGTTATGATTTGGTTGAGATGAACATTCAACATTCTCTCCATCTAGTAACAGATGCTAGTACGGGCGGGGTTACTATACAACATGGACAATATTGTTTGCCCAAGAAAAATGAGAGAGTGCAATTTCTCTAAGTTTTGAAAAATGTGCGAGTGTCGGATGGATATTCCACTAATATCTGAAGGCGAGTCAATTTAGCTGATGGCAAACTACTTGGATTGAAGAGCCATGACTATCATGTCATCATGCATCAGTTCTTTCAGATATGTGTTAGAAATACACTTCCAAAAGATATATCTCGTCCCCTTATGGATTTGAGTCATTTCTTTCGAGAGATTTGCAACAAGGTAATATGACCCGAAGATTTGAATAGTTTGCAAGATAAGATAACAATGACCATGTGTGAGTTGGAGATGATATTTCCACCATCATTCTTTGTCATAATGGTCCACTTGTGCATCCATCTTGTGTCGGAAGTCAAAATAGGAGGGCCAATGCAATACCAATGGATCCGATTGAAAGGTAATACATCAAATCATATTTAAATTGTTAATGAATATCACCTGCTTACATTAACTAATTTGATTTTTCTCTTTTGTTACACATGTCAACCTCTAAAGGGTGCTTAGTAGGTATAAAAAGCTTGTGCGGAACAAGGCACATCCAGAGGGGTCAATCGAAGAAGGGTATCTTGTGGAAGAATGCATGACATTTTGCTCGATGTATCTCCATGATGTTGATACTCGATTCACGCAAGTTGGAAGGAACTCTGAGGGCGACATAGAGTTATCCTTGTCTGGCAAGGGTAAACCATTTGGTGCATAGAAAATTGTAAAATTAGATGTGCTTTCGATGTTACAGGTGATGGAGGATGATTTGACCCGACCTATGAATTGATGACACGTGGACCTGACTCAGCACAGGCAACAACTCAACACCATAGCCTGATCACGACTAAGTAACGAGCCTATAGAGCAGCTCACTATGTCATAGCTCGTCGTAGGAGGAGCTCGCTACAACACGATCTTCGGGTTCCCCAAGCTACCCTAAAGGGGATATTCCGAGGCTACTTCAGCACGCGAGCTAGGGAAACCAGCTTGCTCTAGCCCCTAAGCGGATAAATCACCCCAGAGACCAACTCTAGTAAGGGTAACCCTGAAGTATTCCTAAGCTCACTACAAAGTAGCTCACGAATGAGCAGCGCGAGCGTTTCTCAAGAAGCTTCTATCTGACAAGCCGTACCGATCAGACTGTACCACGTCCCTTGACTGATGGCGTAGTATCTGTCCTTTCGACAATTTGCACCCACGTCTCTCAGCAGGCGGAGGTGTGCCTGCCCCTTCAAAACGTGTCGCCCATCCAAGCGAAAGGTACGTTGCAATGGCCACCTGCGCAGCCCTGGCAAGTAATGGCTGCAGCAAGGGCCCAGTGGCGGTTACGCTCGCTTTAACAAGAATGCCCCTATAAAAGCCCTTGAGGCAAAGGAGAAAAGGGATCTTCAAACTTTTGAATACTTCCGCACTCTCATACTCTGAACTAGAATCTACATTTGCTCACGAGCTAATCTCTCGAGCACAGTGATAAAGCGCGACCTACACTCTTAGCTTTCGCACTCTCTTTTTCCTTCCCCAGCATTCTGACTTAAGCTTCGGAGTATTCCCACCGGGTAAATCCTCGGGAATCCTTCTTTTCTATCTTCTCAAGTGCCATCCGTTGCCAACAAGGAGCCAGTCGGTAGCCAGCTAGTAGTGCCCGGATCATGCCGCATCAACAGGCACATCATTATGTCTTGACACATGTGGACGAGATGGCCCCATACATTGAGTAATTGCTTATAACTCTTGTTAATATTTTGAAATATGTAATTTGATTCATGGATTCATTCAACTAATGTACATTTCACTATTTCAGTGAACATTTAAAAATCTTGGTCGCATGGTTTCCAAGAAAGCAACAACTACTACAAAAGGCCCATCGAACCGAGTTTGCTACTTGGTTAAGGAATCGTGTGCTAGATGCCCAAGAACAAGGAAATGGTGGGAAATTCTCTAATTGTTGCAACACTAGCAATGAGGCCTATGGCTGATGTGTTTGTGTTATCAGGATATCTAATCAATGGTTATAGATTCCAACTACATTCTTCAGACAGAGGAAAAGCTTATCAAAATAGTGGGGCGGCAGTAGTTGCAGACACAACTTTACACATGAGTGGATGGGACATGCATGGCATTCGAAGTGACATGTGTTCTATGGATATACGGAGGATGTCAGCTTTGTATTGTTTCGATGTGATTGGGTTAACCCTTGGCAAAGACTTAAGAAAGAAAACTATGGATATACTTTGGTGGATTTTGGAAAATTGTGTCATACGGGAGAAAGAGAGGAAGATGAGTCATTTGTTCTTGCAAATCAAGTTCAACAAGTATTCTATGTGGAAGATGACCTAAACAAGGGGTGGCATATAGTGAATAATACAAAGGCTCGTGACCTATATGATGTAGGTCTTGTAGAGATGGAAGGGGATGTTGCATACATGGATGGTGCACCCATTTTCTCTATCATGGCAAGGGAAAATATTCACATAAATGATGAAAACATAGAGTGGGTTACAGATGATGTTGCACCGGACGTGGTGGAAAACATTTTTAATATTGCACAAAGTAGAACTTCGGAGCAATTAAATGGACAATTCATCAATGACTCATCAGAGGAAGATGTTCCAGACGAATCTACTAGTGATACAAATTCATACATGTCACTTAGTGATGACTCAGATTAGCAGGAGTTGAATATAACTTGGGTTGTTTCTTGCAAAAGTACAATTGTTCTTTTTGTTTTTTTTATGATATTTCCTCCCTTTAATTGGGTATTGGATATTTTTTTTGTTCATGTACATTGCTTTTTTTTCCCTAACTTTTTGTAAATTGCTTCCCTTTGGGGGTGTTTCAAAATTCGTCAATGTGTCATCTAGAGATTTTATGTATTAAAATTCCCCTTGTTAAATGATTGTGTTCACTTATTGTTCAAAACTTGACACTTGACTGCATGAGAACTCAAAGTACCATACAATGGAGGTAATAACCACAAAACTCAAAATGTCTTGTAAATGTCTTACTTCCATGACTATCATACAAGTTTTCATACTTGTTTGTTTAAAATTGATATATTTGGCCTATATCATGTCTTATCACAATATACTTTAGCTACATATCGCACAATCATTAATGATCTTTTTCAATTTTTATTACAGCAGATGGCTAATGAACAAAACCAAGAGGTGAACATCCCTAGAAATGAGCATTCTAGGGATGATATAGGAGGTTCATCCTCCCAAGCCCCTAGTTCCTCTCGTAGACGACAGGGACCGGGGAGGCGTGGCTGCACCATCTTGCCCCATGTATAGCGTAGGAGTAGAGAGCAAGCTCCAATTGTTAAGATGGATGAACTAGGCCGACTTGTAAGGGCACATCGGCCGGAGTTGGTATCTTACATTGGTGTGTTGGTGAGGGATTGTTTTGAGGTCCCAGCCTATATCACCGATTGGAGGATGTCACCCCATGATGTGAGGGATAGAGTTCACAATGCAATTTGGGTAAGTGACATTGTGTTTGAAGTAAATTATCGCCACATGCTAATTGCTAATATTTGACATTATTTGTAGGAGAAGTTCATAATAGAAAATGACTTGTCTGAGGAAGACCTTCTCCGTTTGGCTGGGAAGTAGCTCCGTGGTTTTCGAAATCATATAAAGAAGTCCTACTACGAGAAATATGCAACAGATCGTGAGAGGGCAATAACAGAGGCGATTCGATGGAAAAGAAAGTTGATCGTAATGATTTGCTTTGTTTGTTTGCACATTGATACTCCAAAGAGCAAGGTACAAGTTAAAAGTAATTTAGTAATTTCTTTTTATACATGGTAAATTCATAGTAGATTAATATCACTAAATTGTCAATGTTGTAGCAAAAGTGTCAAACAATGGCCAAGGTGAACAAGGTGAATCACCACTTAGGCCGAACTTCTTATGCAGCTCTTCTCCATCAAATAGTGGGATGACTAACATATTTATATTTTTTGATTTCTTTGTTAATTTGTATGACACAAATTAGTTGGTTTGTTTTAGAAGGAGGAGAGCAGACAAAACAACGGCCCCCCTAGCGCAAGAGGACCTATTCAAAAGGGCCCATACAAACTCGCAGGGGGAGTTTTATGATCTTGAGGTGAGGGAACTTTCTGTAATTATTTTTTTATATTTATTCATTCAATAATTTTAGTATGGTTTTACTTTGGACCATTTTATGTAATGACATTTTTTAATTATTCTAGGCCAAAATGACAACATGTGTGGCAAAGCAAGCAAAAGTTGGCACACAGGTTGAGGCCATCGGTCCCCATGATGAAGTGGTAGTAGTTTTGGGAGATGAGCATCCATCACGGGTGCGCTGTTTGGGCTTTGGGCTGACCCCAAAGCATGCTTTTGGTACTGCAAGGTCTGGAAGCACCTCTCAAAGTACAACTACCACCACATACACGACACAATTAGAGCAAGAGAACCAACAACTTCAGGAAAAGGTAGACAATCTTCAATCGAACGTGGTGAATCCAAATTCACATGTGTTTCATTTGCAATCATTCATTGAGCAGATGGCACAACAATATGGCATGCCTATGCCTAATCCATTCCCCACACTCAACACAGTTCAGGTATGGCTATCACAAATCCCATTGTTTATTGATAGCTATCACAAGTCTTGTGGTTCAGTTTTAGATAAACCACAACTTGGAATATTTTCAGCATTTCATTTCTAGCACCTATTACAACAATTATCCAAAGGCCCCTTAGGCCTTAGCATTGTGCTCACAATAGTTGAGGATAGGGCTGCTACGACTCTTGTCCTTTTCTATAACCATGCTTCATATTATCACCTATGAACTTGGTTAAATTCAACCTCTAACACACTTTTGCAACTTATGGGTGTTAGTGAATGAGAAAGGAGACATGGCTACCATAGGGGCCCCTACTGCATTTGTAGTAGGTGATTGTTGACTTTAAACTAACCGAGATGGGGCATATTGGATTAATTAGAAGCAACCTTCTAAAAAGGAAGCCAAAAAATGAACTCTCCAAAAGAAAAAGGTCCTTGGGGAAATCTATAAATAGGAGGATCTCAAAAAGAGGGAGTCCCTAACAAAATTCACACACTATCCTCGTGAGTCCCCTAAGAGTTCCCTCCCAAGAGTCCTCTCTTCCCACTTCAATTTTCTCATATCTCATATTTAAGATCCCCCTTCTCTGCTACCTCTGACCACCCATCTTGCAAGCTATTTGGTTATCCTTCCTATAGCGACCTTCTCAGTGCCAATCCCACCCTCCTACAGATTGCATTCCTTTCTCCCAGCAAAATATCCCTAATTCCTTTCCCTTCAAAGTATCAAGTAAGAAAATATTGACGGAACATTAGAAAATGATATGCAATGTAGAAAAGATAGGTAAAATATAGATTCACAAGAAAAGCACAGAAACCACTGAAACACAGAAGAACTAGACTCACAAATATCTGGGTGCCCTCCATTGATTCCTTCTCTTCTCTTCTCTTCCTTCTTCCATCCTCTCCTTGACTTACTTTCTTATCCTTCCAACCTTATGAAGGCCATTCATAACTGGAAAAGTAGTCAAACAAGCGAACAGAATTAATTATATTTTGTAAAGTAGTCAAACAAGGCCATTTTTAATGCATTTATGATCTTCTGGCTCTGGCTGAAATGTTTTTATTTCAGAATTTTCATTTTGTTTTTTAACTCTTAACTCCATGAGTCCATCTTAATTTGCGTCACTAGCTAGCTATCAAGAGATTAATTGAAGCATTATATATACTAATTCAAGGGCTTACTTGTGGTTTCAAATGCTTAACCATAAGTTTGCCTGGTTTTAGTCCGGCCTAAGTCTAGCTAGATGGTTGTTAATAGCTCTCCTTGTCTCTACCTTATGCATATTAGTTCTGTTTGTAGCCGATTTCCATCTGGGTAGAAAATGATCATACAGTGCTATATATCAGAATATGACAGAATTTTAAACCGTTTTGATGAACCATCCAGTTTGACCTCTAAACTTGCTTAATTAAATAAAAAAAAGTGTAAAAGGAAAAAAACAAGAAATAAATTATTAATATTGGTTTTACCTATCTATCTATCTATCTATATATTATAGGTAATAACACTCCTAGTACATGTGCTTGGGTAACATTTACTAAATCAACCTTTCTAAGAACCAAGGGGTATATGAATTTACAATTTGGTTAACAACACTCCTCTGAATTTACAATTAACTAGACTACTTGGTTGGACAGGAATGTCTCTTCCCCAACCAGAAATCAAAATGTTCCATTGGTTTCTTTGTATGGGAAAAGTTCCTATTAGACGTAAATTTGGAATCTAATGGAAATTTGTTCTTCCTCCATTTGGTTCAATCACATTTTCAGAGAAGCTAACAAGCTGATGGATGTACAAGCAATTGGCCTTTATTCTGGTTTTTTTTATTTCTATGGTTGAAAGATGCAAACTTGAAAGATATGAAAACAATGATATGAAAGGTTGGGCTTAATCTATAACTAAATTATTGGGTCTCATTTGGAAGCTAACTTTATTTTGGGGAAATCTTAATCAATTGCAGAGTTATCATTAGTTATAATTGGTGTGAGGAATTATGACTAGTTCCCAAAGCCTTCTACGCAAACATCACGTTTAGCTAATCTGAATTATGCAATTCCAGGGTGCAGCAAGGTGTCGGGAGTTGAAGTCTACAATAAAGCAATAGTAGCTTTAGCCATCTCTTGGCTTTTGGTGTTGAAGTGTTTCATGGGATGTGCCAAAGGGCATTGTATTTTTTTTTTTTGGGGATTTCTTCTTTTACTTTGTCTGTTCATCACCTGGTTTGTCCGCGCACAATCATTTGTTGTATTTGGACTAATATGTGTAGGGAATCATCGATCATGGGAATTACTTCAAAACCGTATCTAAGGGAGATTTATATGGTTATGGAACCTAGGGAAGTGTACATGAGAGACATAACTAAGAAGGGTTTCACATGGTTTTGCTCCCAACTTCATTATTATGGTTGTAGTTAGGTTTGGTTTGGTTGTTTCACTTTCACATGAATTTGTGGGTAAGTAACATAGGGGCCCCTATTGCATTGTAGTACAAAGCAGACCTAACCTTTGGTTTTAGGACAACTAGCTCTGACATTTTGTTTGAGTCAGAGGCCCACTAAAGAATTATTGATAGAGTGGTCACTAGACAAAGACAAGCCATTTATTGGCCAAAGTTGGTGCCGGTTTAAACTAGTGGGTAGAGCTGCATAGGCACAAATCTACACCCATGGTGTAAATTCAGCTTAGATTGGGTTGGGCCTCAATGACAGTATAGAGTGCTTGTTTAATCATGGGTTCCCAAGAATTGTTCTGAATCTTGGATCAACCTTGCACAACTTGCTTCTCTAAGATTATTTCTATCATTGTTTTAAAAACTGACCCAGAAAACCGGACTTGGAGAGATCAACACTGAGATCACATTTGCTGAGATCATGGTTGTAGCACTCCCTTGCCAGCTAGTTTGTTGGTAAAGACTCTAGCTACTTGTAGCAGAGGTTCAGAGCTTGAATCTGTATTATTTGTTTAAGTCATATACTAGCATTTGATCCCCTTCGCTCAGTAGTGGAGGTAAATGTGATCCTTTTCAATTAAGTCTTAGCAATTATATTAACTTGGCTTAAGTGGAAGTAAATGGTAATTTCAAGTTAGGTTTATTTGGTATTTGATCATTTTCAATTTGTTGTGTCACTAGAAGAAACTTGAGCTGCACTTTATAATTTGGTTAAATATTATGATGCAAAAATCAAAATAGCCAAGAAAAAGTATTTCTTCATATTCAGTGGCTTTGTATATATCAGCTGTATCGAATATTATGTTTATGATAATTAATCCATTTCTCTTATTCAATTTTGATAAAAATACTTGAATACACTATTTTTTTGTGTAGAGCCATGGATCAGAAAACACTCCTGTTCCACTTAGAGATTTTGATTCCCATCATGCAGGTCCATCATCAAACCCAGTAAGATAAGCCAAATTTAATTTTATTTTTATATCAACTAAGAAAAATTATGTTTATACTTTTATATCTTTTAGTGAAAATATAATATAATTGTTTTGTCTTTTGTAGGACATTGAACAAGTACTTGGCACAGGGTCCTCTCGTACATATGTAACAAGTAGGGAGGAGAATGTGAATGCAAAGGGAAAATCCCTTCATTTTGGATGATATGTTATCTTGTTTTTTTTTATATTTTTGTTTAAACATGAATGTTTAATTGTAAGTATTAAAGTTTTTTATAATATTTTAATATATGTTTATATTATCAATTAGAAGGTTATATGGATAAATGTAATTAATCAAGTGTAAAGCAGGTGATGTAAATTCATTTTGATAGCTACAAAATGGGAAAAATAGAAAAAAAAATAGTCAACTTTTAGCGATGTTTGTAAACGTCACCAATGGTAGAGGAGAAAAAATTTTGCCAACGTTTACAAACATCACCAAAAGCTGACAGATTTTTCCCCTTATCCACCTTTGACGACGTTTGTAAACGTCACCAAAAAGTGCCACTATCTGGTGACGTTTACAAACATCGTCAAAAGTTGGTGCGTAAACGTTGCCATAAGTGTGCCCAAGGGGAACTAGAGCAATTTCAGTGACATTTGCAAACGTCACTAAAAAGTCCCATACACGTCGCCGAAAGTTTTCCAGACTTTTGTAGATGTGACGTTAGCGTAAACGTCACCAAAAGCCTTTTGCGACGTTTGTAGCAGTTTTGGTGACGTTTGTCTAGCATCGCCAAAATCCTTCTTTTTTGTTGTGAGTGTGCTTGTTATCCATTTTTATATCTATACAATTGGCACAAGATGGAGTATTGGTCCATCTTATGCATATTTTTGGGTTACAATTGCTATTGTTGTTATGATATTAAGATAAACTAAATACATTTATAGGCATATCATATTAGATGAACAATCATTTCCAAGTCTTTTTTCCCTTCTCCCTCAACCATGTCTTTTCCATCAAAGAGTGTTCATCTTCTACTTATATTGATGCAACCTACCCCCCAACTAATCCTACTTCAACACTTGACTTATTTGTAATTCAGTAGCCTCTTTAATAACCTTCATCACATAGCCCAACAAATATTTCTTTTACTAGGAAGTGTGCACATGCTTTACACGTGGTAATTCTATATGATGATAATGATAATAATAATTGTATCCAAATTTGATTACATAAACACCTCATCCAAATATTTGATAATCGGATCGAGTTGTGAAGTTTCAAGTATCATTGATAGGCATACTTGCTTGACTAGATTTTTTTTTTTTGTAATATTTAATCTTTTTGGTGTATCTTTTTTTGTTCATTTATCAAAAAATGTAAAATATAAATAAAGGGGATTGAATGGGGGTAGTGAAAAGTAGTAGTTCAATTTACAGTTTAAACCTCATAATTAAATAAGGATTAAATTCAAATATGAGTATTTTAGTCAAAAGAAAGTTCTATAATCCTATTCATATTTTTAATAGTAGTGTAAATATAGAATTATAGATGTGTTAAATTTTTTTGTATTTTTGTGTGTAAAAATAATTCTAATATGTCATGCATACTTTTTGCTTAATATGATAAATATATGATATTATACATGTGCCTAAATATTTTCTTTTTGCAAAATTTATGTATTTTTTCATTTTTTTAATTTTAATATTTTATTCTTTTATTATTTATTTATGACATTAAAGGTTAACATGTTTGACCCAATTTTTGAATAATTGATCTTCACCAAACAGTAAAGTAATTTTATTTTTGGTCAGTTCTAAATACGTACTTCATTTTCATTACCAATAAAAATAGTTCTTGTTTATTACACTTATTTTTTAATTTAATTAATAAAAATATCATAAATGTGTCTTAATTTTTCTACATTTTTTGTAACTTTCTATATTTATTTCTATTTTAAAAATTTTACTACATAACTATGACTCCATAGGTTGATCAATTTGTCTGATGGTTGAATTGCTTATCCACCACTTGGATTAAAAATGTTTTTTTTTAGTCAGTTTTAAAATATATGGGTTTATATTGTTAAAAATATTGACACGGATTTAATTTAATAAGAGAATGTGGGAGTTAATAATTTAAGTATAAGACTTAATGAGTGGGGATTAAATGGGGTGGAAAGTAATAATTGAAGTTGCATTTTCAACCTTACCATTAGAGATGGACTAAATACACAATTATGGGCATTTTAGTAACCACTAAAATTGGGATTAAAGTTGTAATAAAATGGATTTTATACCCTTTATCAAAACAAAGAAGTAGAGGGTAATTTTAGTCCAAAAAAGTTTCACATTGCATTCACACTTTTATATATAGTATAGATTGGTTCAACTCACAGTCCTAACATAATTGCCTCCTCCCTCCCTTTAGTTTGGCAAATCATCAAAATTAGTACATGAGTTACTAGATGATACACCCGTTATTACTGACCCATCAACTCGTACTCACTCCATGGTTACATGATCTATGACCTTTAGTCATCACTTAACTGCCTCTATAATTACACGCCATTCTTTGCCATATTATTTCATGTCTGAAGTGGCAGCCATAGAGATTGAACCCACTTTATACAATCAAGCTAGTGTGACGCCATATCTACGGAGTTTCATGCATTGTTGGCAAATGAGACATGGGAGCGTGTTCCGTATGATGCTTCTATGAACTTGGTGGGATCAAAATGGATCTACAAAATTAAAAGAAAACTATATGGGATCTACAAAATTACAAGGCCCATTTGGTGACCCAAGGCTTCACCCAAATTCTAGGTGTGAACTTCTCTAATACCTTTAGTTTGGTAGTTAAGGCTACAACATTCTAGATGGTTGTATCTCTTGTTGCTTCTTGGGGATGGAATGTGTGTCAACTAAACTTTGAGAATGCTTTTCTAAATGGGATTATTGTTGAGAACATTTTTATGTGCCAACCAAGAGGCTTTGAGGACTCATATCAGCCAACTTGTATTTATAAACTAGTTAAAGCACTATATGAACTTTGTTAGGCCCTACAATCACGGTTCTCTTGCCTCATCTCTAAACTCTTTGGTCTTGACATTTGTGCCTCACAATGTGATTCCTCTCTCTCCATCTATTCTCAAGGCTTGACTTGTATTTCTTTAGTAGTTTAGTGGATGATGTATTATTCATTTGGCTCATCTGATTCCTTGGTTCGATCCCCGGTGCGTGCTCTCTTTTAGGTATTTGAGTTGAAAGACCTTGGTTCCTCTACACTACTTCTTGGGCCTTGAGGCCCATCATGATGATAGTGGTCTTTATCTCAACTAGTGGTACTACATTCTTAATAGTATTCATCAAGTTGGTCTTGAAGGCGTTAAACCTTTGTTTATACCCATGGATTATTCTACCAATTTGTCTAAGTTGTATGGTTCACCACCAACTGACCCTTCTTAGTAATGAAGTATAGTTGGGGCTTTGTAGTACATTTCCATCACTCAGCCAGATATCAGCTTTTTCGTGAATAAGGTATATTAGTTCTTGCATGCTCCCTCGGATGAGTATTGGATGGCTATTAAAAGAATTTTAAGATATTCAAAGCAAACTCTAAACTATTCATTGTTCTTTTCTTCTAAGTCTACTATGTGCCTCGTTGCCTACTTGGGTGCCTATTAGGTAAGCTACCTGGATGATTGCTGCTTCACTGGTGGATTTTGTGTCTTTCTTGGTTCTCATCTCATATGTTGGAGTGCCAAGAAACAACCAACCATTGCTTGTTCTAATACTAAGGTTGAGTTTTGGTCCCTTGCTAATACTATCATAAAGATATTATGGATTCAATCACTTTTGAAAAACCAAGGTCTCTCTTTCAATGTGACAATTTTTCATCTCTAATGTCAACATTGTCCCTGATTTTACACACCCTCTATTGATTGGTTGGCCGATGTTTTTGCAAAGCCCTTGGCTTCTCCTCGATTTTCTTCCATTATCATCAAGCTACATGTACTTCCTTTGCCCATTCACTTAAAGGGGCATATTGAGGATAAGGGTGATCATAAGGAAAGGATAGAGTGGTGCACAACAAACTCTAAAAGGATCTGATGTATTTTCTATTTTTCTCATTGTAATCTTTATACGGGTCTTTGATTTACTTGTACTTAAACTCTTCCATTAATGTTTATATATACAAGGTTCTAGGTGGACTTAACCACCAAATCACTTTATTCTTCTTATAGTTGTTTTGTATTCAAACTTTTATTATTGTTTTAATTTCATTTATATAAATACAAGTGCATGTTACATGACATTGGGGCATTGGGGGCCTGAAATCTCTAACTCGATTATTGCGAGCTATTGAGAAGTTTACTGATGAGTGGTGTCATGCGTTGGATGGACGTGAACCAATGGGTGTTTAGAAATGGAAAATTTAGGATTTGGTTGAAGATCTTCAGCAAGTTAATCTTGTTCTATACATTGATGTCATTGTCAAAGTTGGATGGTCAGTAACAACATGAGTTGTATTGGACTGGGAGAAACAATTCCCAAAAGTGGGGTAGTTTCTTTATTTATAATGAGGTGGAAGTGTGCAAAGTGATGGCTATCTACCATGCGTTGGCTGATTTATCTAGTTTAAACAGTTTGGCAATATTCATGTTTTGTCTAACAATACTGATGTTGTTCCTTGTTCTTTGTTCGTAGATAGCATAGATTAATATCTTTTTCACTATCATTCTTCACCTTTTCTTTTTCTTATGTCCCAAGATCTATTAATGTATTAGCTCATAGTTTAGGTATGTATTATAAGGAAAAATTGTGTGCTCATTATTGGGAGTCACACACACTCACACCCCCCCTGATGTATTGGTTTCCATTTCTTAGTGCATAATTATTATTGTTGCAGAAAAAATACAAATGCATGTTAGCATAGATGAGAAGAGTATAAAATTTGGTTCAATTTTACTTTGAGTTTTACTTTATTTGGCTCTAGGTACTTCATATGCATTGCAAACAAACAAAATAAGATAAAATCCTAATAAAAAACCAGAATTTGTACTCAATTCATTTGGATTTCCATATTTTTTCCACTAGTGCAAATAAAATTGCACTACAAACAAAATTACTAGAATTTACACTCATATCATCTTATGATGTGTAAAATACAAGTGAAATTGCTTTGCACATAAATAGTAGGGGTGAGCAAATGGGTAAGTTCTACCTAGAACTGAATGGAACTGACATTGAACTACTCCTGAATCCTTCTTACCTAATCTGTTATATGGTAGGGTTTGGTTCCAAATACTTGGAATAGATTCCCACCCAAGTAAGTGTCAAGGTTTAAGGGTTTACCCTACCTAAATCGACATTGGTTGGATTTTGGGGGAATCAACCTTGGAACTGAACTTGTCTTGAAATAAACCCTAAAATACTTTTGAGGATGTGAAGATTTGAACCCAAACACTCATGGTTACAAAGGCCATGGTCTCACTTGACCATTGAGTTACTTAAGTAATTTGATAATTTCTTTTCATTTTAATATTTGAATGTGTATAATAAGTATTGTAAAAGGTAATATCTACAAAGTTTAAATTATAATGATAAGTTTTGAACCATATAATAATCTACTATGAGAGTAATAAGAGAGAGACAATTGATAATAATGGTCGAATATCTATTATCCTTTCTTTGATGATTTATATAGAGTACAAGAAGTTCTACCTAAAATAGGATAGGTTAGATGCAATCCTTATTAGGATAGGGGTTATCTACAAGAAGGAGAAGTACAATAGGAAAGGTATTTACAAGATAAGATGGAAGAAGAATTTACAGGATGAAGTACGAGTCTTAGCCTCTTAGGTGCATGTGCCATGCACATTAGTATGTTATCGCTTACATCCCCCCTCAAGTGCAGCCGGGGGAGAAACGGTGAGTTTGTAACGAAGAACCTCAAATTGCGGAAGACCGAGAGGCTTGGTAAGGATATCTGTGATTTGATCAGCCAAGGGTATGTACCGAACATCAAGAAGCTTCCCTGCAACTTTTTCTCATATGAAATATCCAACTCGATGTATTTAGAACGAGAATGAAGTGTAGGATTATTAGCAAGAAATTTAGCGTCCATGTTGTCACACCATATCAAAGGAGTGGCAAAGCTAGAGATACCCAATTCTTGGAGGAGCATATGAAGCCATAAAACCTCAGCAACCGCGGAGGCTAAGCTGCGATATTCTGACTCAGTACTAGAGCAAGCCATCGTGGGTTGCTTTTTGGAGCTCCAAGAAATTAAATTAGAGCCAAGAAACACACAATAACCACTTTGTGAGCGACGATCCATGAGACAGCTACCCCAATCAGCACTAGAGTAAGCAACAAGAGAGAATGTACGACATGGTCGAAGAAGTAAACCATACATGGTCGTCCCTTTGAGGTATCGAAGAATCCTCTTTGCAACAGCCCAATGAACGATAGTAGGGGTTTGCATGAACTGGCAAAACTTATTCACATCAAAGGTGATTTCTGGACGTGTAATAGTTATGTATCGGAGAGCACCAATAATACTGCAAAAGAAGGTTGGATCAGCGAGAGGTTCCCCTTCCGATTTGGTGAGCCGAGTGGAGGCAGACATGGGAGTAGAGAGGGGTTTGGCGTCGTGAAGCTGTGCTCGATTCAGAAGATCATCAATATACTTATGCTGAGAGAGATGAAAACCAGTGGACGATCTGTGAAGTTCAACACCAAGAAAATAATGTGCAGAGCCCAAATCTTGAAGAGAAAACTGAGAGGCAAGATGCTGAATGAGAGTGTTAGTGGCAGATGAGGAAGATCTTGTAATGATAATGTCATCAACATAAACAAGAACTAAAATAATATCATATCCAGAACGAGAAATAAATAGAGAGGCATCTGCTCGAGATTCGAGAAACCCTAGAGAAAGAAGAAAATCACGCAGTCGTGTAAACCATGCACGAGGTGCCTGTTTCAAACCATAGAGAGATCAATGGAGGCGGCAAACAATTATTGGGAATCTGGGATCAACAAACCCAACTGGTTGCTTCATATATATTTCCTCTGAAATGTGGCCATGTAAGAAGGCATTGCTAACATCCCAGTTAAAGAAAACCACAAGAGATAATATTATGTGAATCGTAGCCGGTTTGACCACAGGGTTGAATGTCTCATCATAATCAAGACCAGCTTCCTAAGAATAGCCCTTGGCAACAAGGCGGGCTTTGAAATGTTCAACCGAACCCTTAGGCTTATGCTTGATTTTAAAAACCCATTTGTTGCCAATAATATTTTTATCAGGGGGTGCCGGGACAAGAGTCCAAGTGTTATTTTGAGTTAAAGCCCTATATTCATCAGTTATAGCAAGGACCCAACGAGGATCCTTGTGAGCTTGGTAATGACAAGGAAGAAGTAGGCATCCTGAGGTGTAGGGCAGAATCAGTAGATACCGCAGTTGAAGGGAGCACAACATCCTGAGGTGTAGATGAAGAAGATGAAACCTCACCTGGAAATGTAGTGTCAGAAGCAACAACAAGGGGAGGAGCCCCAACTGGAGGTGGTGAAGTCGATGATGGAGAAGATGTAGCAGCAGTCGCAGTAAGGAAGGGAAAGGAATCCTCATTAAAAATGACATTCCGAGAGATAAAAATCCATCCCATAGATTGATACAGGCAAACATATCCTTTGTGAGAATTAGAGTACCCAAGAAATACACATGAAAGAGAGTGAGGCTGTAACTTGTGCTTATTATACGGTCGAACATGTGGAAAGCACTCACATCCAAAGGCACAGAGTTTGAGGTAGTCCAGAGGATGACCAAATAATTTCTCAAAGGGAGAACATGATCCAAGAACTGAAGTAGGAGGTCGATTAATAAGATAGATTGTAGTGGAGAAGGACTCAAACCAATATTTTTGAGGAATCCTGGCATGAGTCAGAAGAGCAAGACCAGTTTCAACAATATCGAGATGTTTGCGCTCAGCTCGCCCATTCTTTGCCTGTGTGTGGACATGATATACGATGAGAGACACCCACATGATGAAAATAGTTCTCAAAGCTCTTAAATTCAGAGCCACCTTCACTTTGAAAATATTTAATTTTAGTGTCAAACAACAATTCAACATTGACTTTGAATTTTAAGAACACATTAAATGCCTCAGTTTTGCAAGTAAGAGGAAAAATCCAACTGTAATGACTAAAATCGTCAACAAACATAATATAGTAACGATATCCAGAAGCAGATGGCATGATTTCTGGAAAAGGGAAGTACATGACTTTTGGCCATAGAGCAAGTTGAACAAAAAGTTAAATCACTACTAGGTACTATTGGTAAGTGCTGAGAAGAAATAAGTTGTTGAGTCACTCTAAGAGAAAGGTGACCCAATCGATGGTGCCAGATTGTAGAACTGGCACGAGTACCTACAAATGCAGAAGGGGACGAAGCTGATATCTTGAGTGGGAGACGAAGTTGATACAAACCATCCCTATTTGGCCCTTGAAGAAGTATCATCCTGGTGCATCGATCCTTCACAAAAAATTCATGAGGGTGAAATTCAAAGTAGACATCATTATCAGCGAAAAACCGAGCCACAAATAATAGATTGAAGGAAATCCGGGGAACATGTAGAATATTATTCATAATCAATGATTAGGAAGATAAAGCATAAATAGTAGAACCAGAATGAGCAATCGGCAAACCTGAACCGTCGCCAATAGATACACGATTAGATCCATCATAATCAGAATGTACTTGCAGTTTATTCAGATCTGAAGTGAGGTGATGTGTCACACTAGAATCAGGGAACCAAACATCTGTATTCTACTTGCCACGTCCTGATATAGCCGTAAACGCTAGGGGTTGTGGTCGTTTAGGGTTCTTTAAACTCTCAATGTGTGCAATAAGTTTCCGATAGTACCTGGCATAATGATTTCGTCCTCCACAAATTTGACAAAGATTATTGCTATATTTTGAGGGCTTAGTAGAACCATTACCCGTTTGTGAGGAATTGAATTTATTATATTTCTTGGAATCCTTCCCCTTAGAGGCAAGGTTCGCAAAAGGAGAACTAGCTTGTGTAGACGCTGTTACTGAATGAAGTAAACGATTTTCATGAGTGAGAAGCATACCTTGCAAGCTAGCAAACGGTAATTCATCTATCCAGGTAATGATTGCTGTAGAGAAGACATCATAGTCTGGACCAAGACCATTGAAGGCATGATGAATTAACTGCGAATTTGTCAGGGGCTCACCAATTGCAGCTAGTTTGTCACCAAGTACCTTGAGTTTTTGCAGATAGTTTGACATGGTGAGATCATTCTTGCGTAGAGCTCTGAGTTCATTTTTGAGACCAACTACGTTGGCTGTTCCTCAAGGAGAATAAAAACTCTCAAGCATTTCCCAAACATCCTTGCTGGTTTTGCTTCCCACGACTTGCACTAATGTTGTTTCTGTTAGAAAAGACAACAACCAGCTAAAAAATATAACGATCTTGTTTAACCCATTGCGTATAGGGTTCAATCAGTGAGCAAGATGGACAAGGGTTTGTCCCATTGACATATCTGAGGAGTTCATGGCTCAAAAGGGCATTCCCAACTTGAAAACGCCAGACAATATTGTTGGAACCATCCAACCGAACCGAAATCAACTAAGGAATGTGATTCCCTCATACTCCGAATGTTATTTGATTTATCGAACTAGTAGACATGCTGGAAGACATGACAAAAATTTGAAGAAGAAACTGCTTGAAAAGAAGAAAATAAAAGGAGTTGTGTATGGCTCTGATACCATATGAGGGTAATAAGAGAGAGACAATTGATAATAATGGTCGAATATCTATTATCCTTTCTTTGATGATTTATATAAAGTACAAGAAGTTCTATCTGAAATAGGATAGGTTAGATGCAATCAAATAAGAGGGAAGAAGAGTTTACATGATAGGTTTATCCTTATCTTATTATCCTTATCTTATTATGATAGGTTTATCCTTTACAAAGATAATCTACAAGTGTATAGGATAGGGGTTATACAAGAAGAAGTATAGTAGGAAAGGTATTTATAGGATAAGAAGGAAGAAGAGTTTACATGATGAAGTAGGAGTCTTGGGTGCATGTACCATGCACCGGATACATGCATGAGCCATGCACATTAGTATGTTATCGCTTACATCTACATATTAAATTACTCAATTTAATTAATAAAGATAATATAAGTCAACCTATATATTATATTTATTGAAAACCAAGTTTTTAAAGAACATATTTCATTTTTTTAAGGAAGAGTGTAAAGAAATAACAAGTTTCACGGGTGGACCTTGGAAACGACCTCATAATTGCTAATTCCATCACTGACCTAGGAACCAACCTTCAGAGGGTAGGTTCTGGTTCTAAAAGCCTAGAACCAAACCCTATAGGGTAGACTCCAGATTCTGCTATGGAACCGAACCAAATCAATCCATGCTCACCCCTAATAAATGGAGCCATAAAGGTGCTTTTTGTCTTTCAAAACATGCACCTTTTGGCAAATAATTATGGGTGGACTAGACTTGTTCATGGGCTAGGTAGCCTGATGGGGTCGACTTATCTTGGCTCATTCTTGGTCTGGCTTGGACAAGATTTTAAGCTTGTGGGCTTGGGCTCGGGCTTGGGCCCACAACACTAGGCTTGACTTTTTATTTTTTTGAGTCGGGCTCAGGCTTCTTAAAGAAGCCCGACCTAAGCCCAAGCCCTAATGTTTAATATAATAAAAATTATAATACATATTTTTTTCTCTATTCCTCTTCTCTTTCTCTTTGATGTCATTTTGTATAAATTTATTAGTTTTATTATTGAGTAAAAATAAAAACCTTCTTGCCCAATTTTCTTGGTCGGGCTTTGGGCTCAGAACTAGGCTTTGGATTTATATGAGGGTTGGGCTTAGGCTCAAGATCTAAGTAGGGTTGTTAATGGTCGGTTCTACCTGATTGTCCAAACCGAACCAAACCAATTATGTTGTTTCTGGTTCAATGATTTTGTCTTGATTAATAATTGGATCAATTTTGGTTCTTACCAGTCTTGAAGTGGTAATTTTATTAAAAATAAGATTTTTTAATCTTCTTATAATTCTTATCATATTTTATGTTTAAAATGGTAAATTTGATATTTTGATATATAATATATAAGATAATATTAGTTAAAAATGTGTACTTGATAAACATATAAATAATTTAGTATTTTACTATAATTTTTATTAAACTTATATTATTGAAATTTAAATTTTAAGTTATTATTTAAATAAATAAATATAGTTTTTAGTTTAATTAGGTCTAACGGGTTCGAATCCGGTAGACCCAACTATTAACTGGGACAATTTTGACTATGTGATTTTTCCTGATTAATAATCAGTTTGGGATTGGGACCACTGACCAAAAAGTCAACTTAATATAGAGAAGGCCCGACCGGAACCCGACCCGTGAATGGCTCCATGGTGGACCTATATCAGTGTCCAACCCAGCCCATTGGACGATATATCCAAAAGTCGCGGAGCCCATTTCAATTTGGTGCGAACCGGACGACTCGATCTAAACAATTCTAACGGTTCGATCTCCGGTCTGGTTGAAACATAGTCTTGGAGGCTGGAGTGACGAGCAAGTTTTCCGACAGAAAATGCAGAGTGTGGGGAAACCACAGATCCTTCGCTAGTTTCTTTGTGCCCAAGCTTCTCTTCTCTGCTATTCAGACCCTCTTTCTCTGTTCTCTCCCTGTTTTCTGTCAACATGTCGGTAGGTTCGGTCTTCCATTGCCTGTATTTTTATTTCAAAACCCTAAAGTTTACTGCAACGCAATCAATCTCATCCGAGTTCGTTCTCTTTTTCCTCAGATCTTCGAGTACAATGGCAGTGCCCTTATAGCCATGGTGGGGAAGAACTGCTTCGCCATCGCCAGTGATCGGCGCCTCGGAGTGCAGCTCCAGACCATAGCCACCGACTTCCAGAGGATTTACAAGATTCACGATAAGCTTTATATTGGCCTCTCTGGCCTTGCTACCGATGCTCAAACTTTGTGAGTGTTCTTCACTTCAGTTTGCTTCTTATTTTCTTTTCCTTCTTATCTCTAAATTATTTTGAATTGGTTTCTCTGCTATGTTTATTTAATTTAAAGGTATCAACGGCTCTTCTTCCGTCATAAATTATACCAGCTTCGTGAAGAGAGGGATATGAAACCTGAAACATTTGCCAATCTTGTCTCCGCCATTCTATACGAGAAAAGGTTGGTCATTTAGTTTTGGTGCATTCGAGATAGGATTTTGGTGAATTTTGAATGGCTTATGTTGGAATTTACAGAATTTACGGTCCTTTCAAAAGCTGATTTTTTATGTAACTTTTATATCTGATTCTTGTGAATGGTAGTTGTTTGTAAAGTTCACTAGGTTTGGGTTGGCTGTTCTAAAGTGAAAGTGTATTCTCATTAATTCTATTTTATGTACCAAAATTTGGGGGGTTTGTATTTCTTAATTTATTTGTGATTGGATGGTAGTCTAATATCAATTGAGCTTACTATTAGAAAATGGGGTTAAGATTTTGGATTGAAAAAAATACATACTTTTATTTGGTGTTTTATTAGTCAATTTACAAAACACACAAACCATTTTTCAAAAGTTTGATAAGTCTATCCATCAAAAATGTTTGATTTAATCTATCAATTGGACTTACTTTTAGCAAGTTGGGTAAAACCAAACGAGGTTTAAGATGTTAGTGTTGGTGCAAATGTCGGTCATCCAAATATAGAAAAGTGTCATAAATTTTGTGTGCAAACATTGTAAAAAATATAGACATAGTGGAAACATTGTGAAGTATGCAGAAATGTACAGTGATATTTATTAGATGATAAAAGAAGCACAGATAAATCATTTTAGATTATTATAAAAAAACTATAGGTATTTATGATATCATGTATTTTTATGGTGAATTTTCTTTCTTTTATTAGCAAAATTTCCATTTATTATAAGAGAAATTATACAAACATGCTTGAGTTGCATGCCAATGGTATTTGTTTTCAGATGCCATGCATTTTTATGGTACTATGTGGATGTCATTCTGAGTTTTTCCCCTTAAATTAAATAAAAGAATTTTTTGCTAGAGAAAAAGATAAAATGGATACAAGCTCAGGTGATAAGATATCACTGAGCAACTGAAAAACCAACATCACTCCTCATCCCTATCAGAAACAGTGGCTCTACAATTATATAAAGAAAATAAGAAATCATACCAGAAATTCTGAGATAGTTTGGTTGATGCATTGGGCGAACAAGGGATGAATAGGGATCAATTATTTTTGGCTCAGTTGTAATGAGAAAGGCAAAATTGGGTTAGGTCACTGCTTTTTGGTCTATATATATGATGCTCAGCATATTATACGTGCCTCATTCTTTTCTTGTATCAATGAAGCTTAATAGTTACCAAAAGAAAAAGATGGAAACGGGAATCCCTGCATGGCTAAATCCTAACCAAAATCTTTAACCCACCCACAAGAAAACACAATTTCCTCAATGATTCAATCAATGCAACTCAAAAAAAGAGTTTAAGAAATCCTTGACCACGTTGTAACTAACTCCAGAAAGAAGCCCTGAGTAACAGTCTTTTCTTTAATCCAACCAGCAATACCTTACCCTTACCCACCACCACACTCTCTTCACTTCCTAAATCATCAATTTGTACGTTCTTAACCTCATCAAATCCTTTCAAAATCTGCAACATAAAGCACATGTTGGATTATGACATGTGGGGTTAATGGTTTTGAATCTTGTTCTTTCCTCTTCTAACTCCATAAACACTATTTTGGCATTCTCCTCGCCTTGTAGGAAAACTAATGCCAATTTCTTACTTCCCTCTATTTTTTTTGAAGATAAAACAAAATTCGTTGAAGAAAAAAGAAGAATACAAAGGAGGGTGACAAGTAGTCACCGAGAGAACAGCACAACCCCTGAAAGACCAGACCCAACCAATGAAAACAAGACCCACAAAGCCTGAATCACACTTGGCTTAAACAACAAAGGATAACCTTAGACTTAAATTTTGACCCCCGAAAGCCCCAACTGACCATAACACAAAGAAAAAACACCGCTCAAATCGAAATGCAATAAGAAATCCCCGAAACCCTCCCAAACTAGACCATGGACAACAATTTCAACCACAACCAACCCTCAAAACCCACTCAAAATCAGTTATTTGGTGTTTGATAAATTGACCGCTACCAGCTTACTCCCTGTCTTGTTGAGATTTTTGAGTTTCTTCACTTTTTTAACAGGCTCCACACCAAATGCACTTCCTCCCAATCTTGTAAAGGCTTTTGAAACCAGGAAACTTTGCTGGCACCTTAATCTTCTAAGGTTATGTTTGGTTTGAAGGAAAAGGTAAGGAAAGGAAGGGAAAGGTAGGACAAGGTTTGTAAAGGTTTCCCTACCTTTCCTTTCCTTTCCCTACTTTTTCCTTCAAACCAAACACAGTGTAAATGGCTTCATTGCATTCACATTCTTCTTAAGATCTTTGACCTTTAAATCACTACCATTGATTCTCTCCAACTCCAACACTGCATTCTTTTCGAACGTCTTGAACTCAATTCCCTCATTTCCTTCTCTATCAATCACTCCATCCAGTCCCATGATCCCAAATTTAACTTGAACCTCTACCCCAATATTGAAACCCTCACCATCATGGATCACCTCCTTTTCCGCTCTATCTCTTTCCTCCATCTCCTTGAATATCTTCCTTGCAAATCCTCCCTCCCCCTCCCCTGGAGAAAGAAAAAAAGAATAAACCAAGAGTTTTACTTCCACTTCCCTGTTCACCACCAGATCCATATTGACCGAGCCCTCCACGATGTTTGTTTCATCCAACAAAATTTTGTCTTCTTGAATTTCTTCCCCTTCATTTTGGGTTCATCTTCTTCCCTTTGACTTAGTGGTCTTGTTCTGTACTTTTGAAACCTGTTTAACACCACACTGCCTATGGCATTGCTTTTTTCAATCACTTTTGACTCCTCCGGTTCTCCCTTGCTGCAGAAGACTCTTCTGTGCTAGTCATGATCATCTCCTCTGCTCCTGAACCATTCCTGATGAATTCACTTCTGTCCTCCTTACCGCGTTCTTTCCGCCTTCTTTTCTGTTTCCAACCCTTCTTCCTTTTCTCTAGACTCACCTCTAACAGAATCAGCCACTCCTGCCTTTGGAAACACCTGTCTAGCTTTTTCTCTTTCAACCTCGTCACCACAGATTCTGCTTAATTCTTCCCTAGAAGGCGGGGCATCCACCTCCCAAGTAACCTCCACTTGACACCCTTATTTTTCAATTCTCCGATTCCCTACATCTTGTAGCGCAGCCTTCTATCCTCCTCAACCCTGCTGGTATCGATTTTCTTGCCCACCCTAACAGCTTTATTAACTCTACAAAATCTTCTTTTCCAACTTCTTCCCCCTCTCCAATTTCCACAATGTCACCACCCTACCTTTCACCGTCTTTAACCAAAATTTTCAACAAATCAGCATTAGGATAAGTATTGTGCATTGTGCTTTTTTTTCCTCTGAAAGCAGCTTCTCCTATTAAGAGCTCATGATTGAGCTCGAAATCTGCCAAAGCTTGCAACAAAATTTGTGATGATATATCATGCTCTTTACCACCATCACCATCCCCAAATGTAAACATGCTTTCAACCACCATATTCTCTGTTATGGTTTTTATAAGTGACATAGGTAAGACTACTAAAAGACAGGAAATATAACTATTTTGATTTTGCAGGTTTGGACCATACTTTTGCCAACCTGTAATTGCTGGGTTGGGAGATGATGACAAGCCATTTATTTGCACAATGGATTCAATTGGTGCCAAGTATGTTGATTTCTTTTCTCCATCTTTGTTTTGGTATTATTTAGAAGTTCCCTAACATGCTATAGGATGTTAGCAGCTATAAATATTTACATTATTTTTAACTTGTGTTCTAGAATCACATCTTCTTCTCAGCCAAAGCTTACTTCTGCTTTCAGAAATGCATCATTTTGATGAAATACATCTTCCAGGATCAGTGAAAACTTTATGTTGCCATCAATGTGGCATATATAAATCAACCATACTTCTGTTGCATATCTGTCAATGAGATGATATTAGATAGGCTCTTCTAGGCATATAACTCATCTAATCAAGGTTTTATAGTTCAAATTTGAACTAGATTTTGATATGGTTGAACACTAGAGTTTGAACTGAGATTACAAAATATATCATCCAAAAAAAAAATGACTGAGATCACAGAATAATGTCAAGAAGCTCCCTGAATTGTTTCAACCACAATATCAAATGCAGCATTACTTGACATATTCCACACCACCCTGGCCTGTTTTAACATGGTAGCACTTAGCATACTGTATTACATCCAACAGGATTAAAAAGGGTGCAAATAAGCTTTATCTGAGTAAACCATTAAATAAGAAAATGAGAATTGAGTTGAAGTTTTGAGAGATAAGGCGGCTTAGAGGACTGATAAGTCATGGGATCCCATTACCAGGCTGAGTCTTCTCTTCACTTTAGGGACTGAGGCTAGGAGCTCTCTTGGGTTTGGCAATCTTTAGGTGGAAGGGGATTCTCAGGTGGTAGTGGGTTGGATACAAGGAGACAACCATGTCCTTGGGAATCCAGATGTAACACCAGGGAAGCTAAATCCTTGGCAAGAAGCATATATGCTACTTAAGATGAGTCCAGAGATTAGCGTATATCATGGCAGTCATACTGGATATGGATGGTATAAATAGATATAAGTTATATTGGTGGTCTAATTCAGGGCAAGGGTCTATATTATGCATTTTCTTGGCCTGCTATTTTATGGGGAAATGTTAGTTGGGATAGTTCTTGTATCATTTGTGGGGGTTCATGTCACCGTCCTATTTTCTTCTAATATTTCTCTGATCATCTGTGGTTCACAGATGAGGAAATGGTGCATGTTGAATGTGGTTTACTATCGTATACTTTCAGTTCAACTTTTTAATTCGTATGAGGTTAATATTTTCTTAATTTACATTTTGTGGATTGGGTTTGATATTAAAAGCTCCTTCCCATGGATTGCTTAACTTATTTTGCTTGCATTGGGATGTGCAGGGAACTTGCCAAAGATTTTGTTGTTGCTGGTACTGCCTCAGAGTCTCTTTATGGTGCATGCGAGTCGATGTACAAGCCTGACATGGTTTGTAGCATATTCAGCTGCACTTATATTTACAAGCACAAAGTACTCGATATCTTTGGTCCATTCACAAAACCCCTCCACCCTTCCAACCCAACAGAGAAAAGAAAAAAGTTTATGGCATCTTATATTTGTAAGCCCACCAAGTGTCGGTTGGACCTGACAAATTATTGAGTTTCTCCTCATTGACATAGTAAAAATACAAAATTCTTGACAAGGTTAAACTAGAATCCATCTAGAACCAAATATGGCAAATAACATGCATTACAAATAGATGCACACTTACTATTTTACATATGAATATGCAGGGCGGAGCCAGGAATTTTTTATTTTATTTTGTTTTTTTTTTTTTTTTTTTTTGGGGGGGGGGACACGGGAGGAGGAGCAAAGAAACATGGATGAGGGCCAACCATCCATGGATATTCTGGGGGGCATGGGGGCACCATGGCTCCCTTAGGCCCTCCTAGCTCTGCCCCTATGAATATGGTTACTTGGTTTTGTCCATGTATTATTCTTCCATCAAGAATGCTTGTCTTTTAATCTGTCAAGACAACCTGCATATGTTTTTTGACTTCAAATAAGTTTTTCCCTTCATCTTTTCTCTTTAACAATGAATTGAGCATGGAGGAAGAGCTCGAGTTTGTTAGTTGTTCTAGGTTTGTAAGTTTATAGGTTTTATAGTGAGTGTTGTGGAGGTTGGGCGTATGGTGGCTCTCCTAGGTGTTAGGGTTTCATTGAATCTTGGCTGGTGTTGGTTGTTTGTCTTTTATGGCATGGTTGTCAAGGTGATGAGATGCCCTTGGAGCCTCACCTTGCCTAATCACCAAGCAGTTTTGTATATTGTGTTATAAAATGCTTTTGTATTTTTAATTTTGTGGGTTTATAATTATAAAATAGACATGGTTAAACTGAAATGTTCATTTTGTATGATTATATACTAATTTCTTTTTCGTTAGGGTTTAATCAACATAGACATTGCTAATTGCTATATTTAATCCTTAAAGACTTCAAAATCTGAACCAATAAGTAAGAAAAAACTTAAAATTTTGTCTAATCAACACATTTTCTTCTTCTTCTTCTTCCACCTTTTCTTTTCTTCTTTTCATATAACAAAAATAGGGGGTTCAGCTCCTATATTTTTTGAACTTTCTTTTTTCTTTTCTTCTTTTTCTTCTCATGAATATGTTGAGTTTCTATACTTTAACATGAAGTTTATACTTTTCTTATGAAAATTATGGATAACTATTAAGGAAATATGATCTTGGAACCTAGGGAACTACCCTAGGATATATGTCTTTTACTTCAAAAAATCTATTATGGTAGGAGCTGCCTAACTCAAGAGCTTCTTTGAGGGAGTTTAGACCTCCTACAGGAAAGAGAAGAAGAAGAAAAGAAGGGTTGATGCTCCAAAAGGTTATCCCCTTTACTATTATTCTGCTATTTATAGGCCTTACATCAGATGGGGAAGATTCTCAATTGTAACTGTTGAGTTGGGCCGATTTCTAGTTATTGGGCCTAGTTATTTATCTTTTATTTTTAAGTTGTTAAGTTAGGAAGTTATTGGGCTTTAGGCCCATTAGTTTATGCTTTTAAGTAGTGACCGTTCAGCTACTTAAGTAGCCACCCTACTAAGGGCATTCTTGTAATCTCTCATTCTTTTAATTTAAGTATATAATACAAAGAGGGGTTGGCGGCCAGAACTAATTCAATTCTGGGCGACATCTCACTCCTATTCTTCTCCTCTCTTCTTCTCTACTATTGAAACTTTTCATCTTCTTTCTTTATTCACAAGGAATTCATCTAAAACTGCAATCAACAATTTCTACTTGGTATCAGAGCGGGCCGAAGGTTCCTTGAGCTGTTCTATCATGTAGCCCTAGATCGGCCGTCTATATGGTGATTTGTGAGGTTGATCAAAGATCTTAGGTAAGCCCAATTTTTGGATTTTTTGGTGGATTTGTTTTGCCCTGTAGCTGGTTTAGGGTTTCCCATCAAATTTAGGAAAAAGTGGAGAAAGGGGGAAAGTCCTGTTTCTGTAGGACTCTTCAATTTTGACCTAGGAAGTGGTGCCCTAATTTTTTAGGGTTTCTTGGAGTTTTCTGAAGGGGGCGGTTCAAGTCCTGCCTGTTTTGGAGGTCTTTGGAGAGAGCAGCTGCCTCTTCTCTCTTTTCTCCCGTCCCGCAGAAAAGGAATCTTTTGTGGGAGGATCATCTAGGGCACTAGAAGTGTGTTTGTGGTACCAAAAATGATTTATTTCATATTCTTTCATCTTACAGTAACCTTCTAACCCTTTTTTGAGAATTATGGAGGGTAATAGAGTTGAAAACAAACCCGAGAGTGAAATGGGACCAGTGAGAGATGTCAGAGACCTTTTCGGGGCTGAGACCATTACTACAGTTAAGTTGGATGGTTCAAATTACTTAGAATGGTCACAATCTGCAAAAATGGCCCTTGGTGCTCGTGGGAAGTTGGGGTATATCATTGATGAGGAAGTGAAACCCGAAACTAACATCTCCTGGTGGGTACAGGAAAATTATATGATGATGACTTGGCTGTGTAATTCGATGTTGCCCCATATAAGTAAAAACTTTTTGTGGGCAAATACAACTAAGGTAATATGGGATGGGGTTGCAGAAACCTACTCATAGAATGTGAATGTTGCTAGGACCTATTAGTTGAGGAATCGGATTATTGCTACCAGGCAGGGAGATAGACCTATTGCTGTTTACTTTTCAGCCCTTAAAACCCTGTGGCAGGAGATTGACCATCTGGAGACAGTTGTTTGGGAAACCACTAAGTATGCAGTTGCCTATCAGAAGCTCCTAGAGAAGTATAGGGTTTTTGAATTTTTTGTTGGCCTTAATCCCGAGTATGATATTGCAAGACAACATGTTCTTTCTAGGGACAGTGTTACTCTCTCTTAGGCATATGCCTTTGTATCAGGGGAAGAGAGCAGGAGAAATGTGATGATGAAAATTTCTGGTTTTGATCAATCAGCCATGCTTAGTACTGTGAAACCTAAACATGGTGGAGATCGGGGTGGCAGTGAAATCAGGAAGGAAGATAAGAAGGATTTGATTTATGACTACTGTAAGAAGCCTAAACATAAAAGAGATACCTACTAGAGTTTGTTGTAATTGCTCACATGGCAGTCACTGGTGACATACCTGCCCCTCCTACTACAACCACTCTGGAGTTTGTTGTAATTGCTGCAGTGAGGGCCGAACTTGAGAGATATGGGTAGTTCCTGAATCAGCGGGATATTGTCAGTCCTAACTTAGTAACAAGTGGACAACTAGGTACAGGTGGTTCTTGTGGAGCATACTCTACTTCTTTTGCTCACACAGGTAGTTCACATGCCACTACAAACTATGTTTCTACTACAAGTAAGGAGGGACCTCCTTGGATTATAGGTTCTGGAGCCTCAGAGCACATGACCCATAGTTCCACTATTTTTTCTTTATACTAGCTCTGTTCTGGCAGAGACAGAGTCTCCACAGCTGATGGATCTCATGTTCCCATTGCTAGGAAGGGGTCTGTCAAGATTAATGATACCATTTCCCTACTCTCTGTCCTTTATGTTCCCAGATTGAGTACTAACTTGTTATCTGTTGGTAGTTTGACTAAGAACCAGAATTGCTCAGTAATTTTTTTCCTGGTCATTGTATTTTGTAGGTTTTGGATTCAAAGAGGACGATTGGGAGTGGTCGTGAAGTGAATGGAATCTACCTCCTGAATGTGCTTCCTCATCATCAGGGTCATCGTGTCAGCAGGGATGGTGAGTCGGGGTCCGTGAGTCAGATTATGCTTTGGCATAATCGTTTGGGTCATTTGTCTTTTTCTTCTTTGAGTTTCTTATTTCCAAAGCTTTTTGAGTCTGTTAATTTGTCCAGTCTGGAGTGTAAAGGTTGTCAGCTTGGAAAACATTGTAGACATTCCTTTAAAGCTAGTAATAAAAGATGTTCATCTGCTTTTGATGTTATTCATTCTGATGTGTGGGGACCATACCATGTTCCTTCTATGGGTGGCTATCGATATTGTCTTTTATTTGTGGATGATTTTCTCGATACTCTTGGATTTACTTAATGAGATCTCGAGATGAGGTACCATCCTCGGTTCGACAATTTCATCAGATGGTGCTAACACAGTTTGGGATACGAATAAAAGTGTTCAGATCAGACAATACCAGGGAATACTTTGAAAAGAACCTTGCTTTGTATCTGTTAGAATATGGTGTTGTTCATTAGAGCAGTTGTTCCTACAGTCCACAGCAGAATGGTGTTGCAGAGAGAAAGAACAGACACATTGTTGAGATTGTAAGAAGCATGATGATCATATCTACTGTTCCAGTTCAGTTTTGGGGTGATGCGGTTCTCAAGCAATCTTTCTGATTAATAGGGTGCCCTCTCGTATACTTGGATTCAGCATACCATTCAGTCTCATTTTCCATTTGGGGGAGATGCTCCATATTCCTCTCAGGGTGTTTGTGTGTTTGCTTTGCACATATTCTTGGTCTTCACCGCTCAAAGCTTGATCTAAAGGCAAAAAAGCGTCTTCCTTGGATATGCAGAAAATTAGAAAGGGTAATGCTGCTATGATCCAATCTCTAGGAGTCGGTATGTTACTATGGGTGTCACTTTTTTTGAGTCCATATCCTTCTTTTCGAAGGATCCTTCTCAGGGGGAGTGTTTTGGGGAAGTGAGTGAATAGTCTATTCCTCTTCCAATTCCAGTTCCTGTTCCACTCTTGTGTTTGATCCTCCTATGTTACCTACCTTACCGCCTCCTTTGCGCCCTGTTTCTTAGTGTTACTTACGACAGAGACTTCATAGGGAGGTTGATTCCATTACAGAAGAACTCTCATCACTTCTTGTCGGTTCCTTGGAGACTCTAGATTCAGTTGACACGGATTTAGGCATTTCTCTTGATCTCTCTACTGTTTCAGTTCCCATTGGTTCTACTAATCCCATTACAGATAACCTGGACCTTCCTATTGCTCTCAGAAAAGGGAAGAGAGTGTACTGTTCATTTTATTTCACAGTATCTATCCTACAATGGACTTTCTCCTTCCTATCGTGCTTTCCTTTCTTCTCTTGACTCTGTGTCTATACCCAAGGGTGTCAGTGAGGCTCTCTCCAAACCTGAGTGGAAGATAGCTATGCAGGAAGAGATGGAAGCCTTAATTAAGAATCAGACATGGGAGATTGTGGATTTACCAGAGGGCAAAGAGACCGTTGGATGCAAATAGGTTTACACAGTTAAATATAAGGCAGATGGAAGTATAGAAAGGTATAAGGCTAGACTTGTTGCAAAAGGGTACACACAGACCTATGGCGTTGATTACTTGGAGACCTTTGCACCAGTTGCAAAGATGACTTCTGTTCGGATACTTCTCTCTCTTGCTGCTACATACTCTTGGCCCCTGTTTCAACTTGACGTGAAAAATGCTTTCCTAAATGGAGATTTGCAAGAGGAAGTGTATATGGATCTCCTTGCTGGTTTTTATAGTGATGCTGAAAACGGGAAGGTATGCAGACTTAAGAAGTCACTTTATGGTTTAAAGCAGTCTCCCAGAGCATGGTTTGATAGGTTTAGGAAGGCGTTGATTGCTTTTGGCTACACTCAGACTCAATCAGACCATACCTTGTTTGTGAAGTGGAGGGGAACCTTGGTGTCAGTCCTAATTGTTTATGTGGATGATATTGTTGTCAAAGGAAATGACCTAAGTGAGATTGACAGTTTGAAGAATAATCTAAATAGAGAATTTGAAATTAAGGATCTTGGGGAGCTTAGGTACTTCTTGGGCATTGAAGTTGCAAGATCAAAACATGGAATCTTTATTTCTCAGACGAAGTATGTTCTGGATCTTCTACAAGAAACAGGGAAGCTTGGAACAAAGGCTGCCGGTACTCCTATTGATCAGAATCACAGAATTAACGCATCAGAAGGTGAGCTGGTAAAGGACATTGGGAGATATCAGAGACTTGTGGGGTGTTTGCTATATTTGTGTATGACAAGACCAGATATTTCCTATGCAGTGAGTGTGGTGAGTCAATACATACATGCCCCATGAGTCCAACATTGGGAGGCTGTTGACAGAATTCTTGCTTATCGAAAGGGACACCCAGGCAGAGGCATACTATATGCTGACCATGGACAGTTGAAGCTAGAGGCTTATACAGATGCTGATTAGGCAGGATGCCTTGATGACAGGAAATCTATTTTAGGAGTCTGCACCCTTGTTGGGGGTAATCTAGTCTCGTGGAAAAGTAAGAAACAGACAGTGGTGGCAAGATCAAGTGCAGAAGCTGAATACAAGGCCATGACACATGGAGTTTCAGAACTTCTCTGGATCCGCTCCTTGTTAGGAGAGATTGGTGTAGAGGCTGAAGAACCTATGATGCTGTACTGTGATAATCAGACAACAATTAACATTACCCATAATCCAGTTCAGCATGACAGGACAAAGCACATTGAAGTGGATAAACATTTCATAAGAGAAAGGGTAACTTTTGGGGAAGTTTGCCTCTCATACATTGCTTCTGATTTGCAACTTGCTGATGTTCTCACAAAAGGTGTTGCAAGGAACAAGCTGGAGCATGATCTACGCAAGTTGGGAATGTGTGACATTTACTCCCAACTTGAGGGGGAGTGTTGAGTTGGGCCGATTTCTAGTTATTGGGCCTAGTTATTTATCTTTTATTTTTAAGTTGTTAAGTTAGGAAGTTATTGGGCTTTAGGCCCATTAGTTTATGTTTTTAAGTTGTGACTGTTCAGCTACTTAAGTAGCCGCCCTACTAAGGGCATTCTTGTAATCTCTCATTCTTTTAATTTTAGTATATAATACAAAGAGGGGTTGGCAGTTAGAACTAATTCAATTCTGGGTGACATCCCACTCATTTTCTTCTCCTCTCTTCTTTTCTACTACTGAAACTTTTCATCTTCTTCTTTCTTTGTTCACAAGGAATTCATCTAAAACTGCAATCATCAATTTCTACTGTAACTAACTTGCTGGCATGGTCCCCTCACGTAGGTCTTTGGTTTAGGCTGCATGGGTATCACATTGATGGGCCAATTGGTGGTGTTGGGCCTGGCTGTTTTTCTATCAACTCCTCCCTCGAGATTCACCTTGTCCTCAAGGTTGATGTGGGGAAATTCTTGTTGAAGGCGAGAATAGTCTTCCCACGTTGGTTCATCGACAGGAAGGTGGCTCTACACAACCAAGGCTTCTTCTATGTAGTATTTCCCCTTGCGAACCCAACGGAAGTCAATCAGCTTGCTGGGTTCTACAATCATATTTTTCTTCCTCAGAGAAAGTTGGAAGAGTGGCCTGAGTTTTCTCTATGCTACTAATGTGTTTCTTGAGCAGGGATACATGGAAAACTGGGTGGAGCTTGGAAGAAGGCAATAGTTCCTACTTGTAGGCAACTATGCCGACTTTTTCAAGGATCTTGAAGGGGCCATATTATTTGGATGCCAGTTTTTGCCAAGCACGCTTAGCCATTGAAGTCTATCGGTAGGGATGCAGCTTCAAATAAACCATGTTGCCGATTTGGAGTTCCAATTGGCGATGTTTGCGATTGTAGGTGGCCTTCATGATTTGTTGGGCTCTCTGTAAGTTGTTTTTGAGCTCTTGTAAGATTAAATCTCTGCTGGAGGGGTATTCATCCACTGCCACCACTGAGGTAGAACCTGACTCGTATGAGAGAACAGCAGGAGGATCTCTTCCATACAACGCCTTGAATGGTGTCATTCCTGTGGTCACATGGTAAGTGGAGTTATACCATAACTCAGCCCACGGTAACCATTTCAGCCACTATTTTGGTCCCTGCCCGGCGAAGCACCTTAGATAAGTTACAATGCACCTGTTAACCACTTCCGTTTGCCCGTCAGCTTGGGGGTGATAACTTGTGGAATGTGCCAAATGGGTTCCCTGGATTTTAAAACTCCTGCCAAAACTTTCCCATGAATATAGGATGCCGATAAGAGATAATAGATCTTGGAGTCCCATGCAATTTGGTAACGTCTCTAACAAACAAGTCTGCTACTTTGGCTACTGTGAATGGGTGAGATAGAGCGGCAAAGTGGGCATATTTGCTGAGCCTATCCTGGGCATATTTGCTGAGCCTATCCACCACTACCATTATTATTGTCTTGCCTTGTGAGGGTGGGGGACCTGTGATAAAATCCATGGTGAGATCCCCCAGACTTAATCGGGAATCTTGAGAGGTTGAAGAAGCCCTACGGGTTGCTGAGTACCATATTTCTGCTGCTGACAAGTAGGGCAGCTGGCCACAAAGTGTTGGACATGTTCCCTCATTCCTTTCCAATAATAGTGAGTGGCAATGTGCTAGTAGGTTCTCAATATGCTAGAGTGACCGCCTTCCGAGGAGGAGTGGAAAAGCTGCCAAAGCTCCATTAGATGAGGAGCTGTTGGTGGTAGGACCAACCTTCCTTTATAGTGTAAGGAGTCCTTCATCGAGTACCCATGCACTTGGGTTGGATCTTTAGCCCATTTCTTCTTAATGTTCTCCAATTTTGGGTTGGACAAAGCCTCCTGCTTAATCTAAAAGGGGGTAAACAGGTTTGGACTCGCCCAACAAATGCAGCTCTTCTTGTTTTGATAGTGCGTCTGCTACATGGTTGGAAGCCTCGGTTTTGTACTCTATTGTGTAATCAAACCCCAGTAGTTTTGACACCCGTTTTTGTTGTTCTTCTGTGAGGATGTGCTATTCCAACAGATATTTAAGGCTTCACTGATTTGTCCTGATGGTGAAGCGCTGGCCGAGGAGATAGTGTCGCCATTTGAGCACCACGAAGACCACTGCCATTAGTTCCCTAACATAGGTAGACTGATTTTGGGCTCGGGGGGTTAGAGTCTTGCTGAAATAGGCTATCAGCTTGCCCCCTTGCATCAATACATATCTGATGCCGGTACCCGAGGTGTCGCATTCAACAACAAAGGGCTGGTCGAAATCGGGTAAAGCCAATGTGGGTGGAGATGACACAGCTCGTTTAAGAGTGCCAAAGGCGTGTTGGGTTTCTGTCATCCAATGGAAGGTGTCTTTACGCAAGAGTTGGGTCAGTGGGGCAGCTAACAACCCATAATTCCTGATGAATCGTTTGTAATATCCAGTTGGGCCCAGGAAGGCTCATAACTGCTTGACTGTGGTGGGTCAGGCCTAGTGTGCTATGCTGACCACTTTATCAGGGTCAGCCTTCACCTTCCCTCCTACCATGTGCCCCAAGAAGTATTGTAGCCTTTCCTGTCCAAACACAAACTTGGATAGCTTGGCCGAGAGTTGATTTTGCCTTAGCACATCCAGGGTTAGTTGCAAATGTAGGAGATGCTGTTCCCAACCAGGGCTATAAATTAAAATATCATCAAAGAACACCAAAATGAACTTACAGAGGTGGGGCCTATAGATGTCGCTCACGAGTGATTGGAATGTCGATGGAGCATTAGTCAAACCAAACGACACAACTAGGAACTCGTAATGACCATCATTAGTCCGGAAGGCCGTTTTGTTCACATTGTTGCTGTGAACCCGAATTTGATGGTAACTTGACCTAAGGTCCAACTTTGAGAAAACTCGGGCTTCACATAGTTCATCTAACAACTCATCAATCAAAAGGAATGAGAAACCGGTCTTTGACAGTGATAGTGTTCAAAGCCTAGTAATCCACACAAAACTGCCGTGTGTTGTCCTTATTTCTTACTAGTAGAACTGGAGAGGAATAAGGGCTATTGCTGGGTTGGATGAAGTCCTTCTGTAGGAGGTCTCACACCAGGTTTTCAATTTCTTGGCCTTGATAATGTGGGTACCAGTAAGGCTTGACATTTGCTGGTGCTGCACTGGGTAAAATGGGGATCCGATGGTCTTGAGTTCTTTTTGGGGGAAGTCCCTGCGGCTCCTTGAAAACATCATGAAACGTGGCTAGTATTCCTTGTAGTTGGGGGTCTCAGTGGCTTGTGGGGTTGTGGGCTTCGGTGGTTATGGATTCCAGGACCCAAGAGCATTAAAGTGGACCTATTAAAGCCCCAACTGGATTTTAGTAGGGAGTTAAGGGTTGTCGGTTGTGGCTCCAACAACCTAGACCCGCTCAGGGTGATCGTTTGGTCCCCTCTTTGGAACTCCATGGTCAATTTGGACCAATCACAAATTAAACGCCCCAACTAGTGCAACCACTGTACTCCAAGCACAATGTTGGCCCCACTGAAAGCCAACGTGTACAAGTTTACCTGAAAAACCTTTCCTTGGATGATCAAATCCAGCCCTCTACAAATACCTTCACATTGTAATTGATCTCCACTGGCCACTTGGACATTGAACTTTGAGGTGGGTCTAATGGCCAATCTCAGTTGAGTTGTTAATTCATCAGAAATAATATTCATAGTACTTCCACTATCTACCAAGATGGATACCTCTTGACCCTTTAGTCGGCCCACAATGCGCATGGTTTGATGTGAAGTGAGCCCAGTGAGGGCTTGCAATGATATTTCAGGTGGGCCTAGCCCAAAAATCATATCAAGGTTAGCTGAGTTGTCTTCATTAATTTCCCCCTCTAAATTCTCTCCCTCCTTTGACCCATCTATTTGCAAAAGGAAGGCCTGTTGGGCCTTACATTTGTGACCTGGGCCGAATCGTTCATCACAGTTGTAGCATAGGCCCTTTTCCGTTCGGGCTTGCATCTCAGCCCATGTGAGTCTTTTGTAGGGGACATTTGGCTGAAATCCTTGGACCTCAAGTTTAGGGGAACTTGGAGTAATTAGGTTTGGGCTAGTTCTTTCATCAATGGTTGCCCATAGTGGGTGTTTTCAGTAGGGAACCATGGGGTCGAACATGGTGTCTTTTAAGTCTGCCCAGCTTCTCTTTGTACAGCCTGGCTAGGCCTATGATGGCCATTACAGTGGGGGGTTGCATGGATTTCACCTCCACATGAATGTCGTTCCTCAATCCCCCAACAAAGCTCCCCAACAGGGCGCTCTTCGGCCACCCTTGAACCCTGGAGGAGAGGCGTTCGAACTCCACCTGATAGTCACTCACAGACCCGGTCTGGCACAACTTGGCCAATTGCTCATCATTGTTCTCGAACCTAGTGGGTCCAAATCACACACAAAGGGCTTTAGTAAAATTCGCTCAAGTCACTTGTGGGTGTGACTGATGGAACCACTGGAACCAGAGGATAGCTTCTCTTTCTAGATGTATTGTGGCGATTGATACCCTTGTCAATCGAAAGTCAAGTAAAGAGAGAGAGAGAGAAGAGAAGAGAACACAGCCGAATGGTGGGTGTGACACCTTGTGTTAGTCGACACCCTAAAAGATATATTTATATTAAAAGGTAAAAGGACAAATCTGCCCTTAATGTACAAGAGAAAGAGAATACAAAGGAGTAAAATTACAAAAATAGCCCTACGACTAGATTTCATAGTCTCTACAACCCTCTGATTCCCTGGTGTCTGATGGTACTCGAAATACCTTTCGGCTCTAGATTCCACTCTGATTGCTGGATTAACTACTACCTCTCCTTCAGCTTCATTGTTCTCGTTGATGGGTGCCTTTCCCAGTTTGGCCAGGACTGCTGTGAGGGCTGCCTTGATTTCGGTGAAGTCCCCTTCCAGATTCTCAATGCGATTGTCATTGGCAGAGGATCTGGTTCCAACCATGTCGTCGCCCAGGACTGGGCTCTGATACCACTTGGTAGGAGCTGCTTACCTCAGGAGCTTCTTCGAGGGAGCTTGGACCTCCTATAGGAAAGAGAAGAAGAAGAAAAGAAGGGTTGATGCTCCAAAAGGTAATCCTCTTTACTATTATTCTGCTATTTATAGGCCTTACATCACATGGGGAAGATTCTCAATTGTAACTAACTTGCTGGCGTGGTCCCCTCACGTAGGTCTTTGGGCAAGGCTGCATGGGTATCACACTGATGGGCCGATTGGTGGTGTTGGGCCTGGCTATTTTTCTATCACATTGCCTAGGGTCAAATTTTAGGTTCTTTTGGTGTTAGGACCTACTTTTTCTGCAAAGCTCATTTGCACATTCCCTTTTTCTTTTAATACATTTTTTCTTAACTATTAAAAAAAGGGTGGGGACAAAACGAAACCTCATACTGACACAAAAATTAATCAGGGCATAGATATAGTTCAAAATAAATAAATTGTTGGATTGAAGTCTTTGTATGTATGAGTATTCGGCTGATAAGAGTTCTTATTAGCCTATACTTAAGTTTAAGTTGTCCTGTACTGGGCCTTTGTTAATGGGCCTAATCCTGTTTAATGTTTTAAGTTGTCTGGGTGTCCCATCACTAATCAGGGGCATTCTAGTAACTTCCTGTATCATTGTACTACACCATAATATAAATAATAGTACTGTCGACTGAGCAGATGAGTTCGACATTCCTGCCTCTCTTCTTCTTCTTCTTCTCTTTTCTGCTACTTCGGCTACAGTAATTTAGCTTTCATGGTATCAGAGCATTAGCTTCTTCCTGGTTTCAGCCGGCACACACTCTCTTCTCTTGCTGTCTTTTCATCTTCTCTCTTCCTTTTCTAGGTTGCTGTAGTGAAGACCCTGGTTTCGAACCTAGGGTTTCTCTTGGTTGTAGGACTCAAGGGAAGTAAAACCCAGAAGTAGATGTCCTACTAGGTTATTTCCAGCAAATAGTAGCTATTTGGCTACTAAGAGAGGTCTGTGTAGGACAGACCTAGTTGAGGACTGATTTCAGCAGTCCTAGCACTAGCCGAAAGGGGCTTAGCTACTTCTACAGTTACAGCTTCGGTGCTCCAGCAAGACTCGCACAGACTTAGCTTCTTCTACAGAGCCCACTGTTCACTTGCTACTGTTGTAGCCTCGAACTGTTCACTCACTACTGTACCCGAACTGTTGCAGTTTTTTTTGGTTCAGCCCAAGTGAAGTCTATCTAGTGTTCTACCAGCACTGTGAACACTTCTACCATCATAGCAATGTGGCAAACAGCTCCAAGTTTAGGGTGGTTATCAGTTCGAAACCCCTCACCACTGCTGTGAGATTACCTAGGGAGCTGCCAGCTCCAGATTGTTCAGCACTGTGAACCCTAGTTGAGGACTGATGTTAGCAGTCCTAGTATTGGCTGCAAGGAAGGGCACTCTCTTTACAGTTGCAGTACTCAAAGTTCAAGTGGAGTCTGCATAGCACAATAGTTGAGAACCCTTAGCTTCAGGTCGGTTACCAGCCCAAAACTCCTTGCTCGCTGTTGTAACTGAACTGTTTCAGAACTGTGACAGTCTCGGCAAGTCTGAAACTGTGTCGAGTGCTGTCAGAACCTGCTGTGATCATTTCAGCTAATCAGATCTGCTCCAGAACTGGTTCAGAACCTTCAGAACTGCTTCGGCTAGTCTTAATCAGTGTCACTTACACAGTGGCTGCAGTCAAGATGTCTTCAATACCCAGAGATGTTTCTTCTAGAGATAACAGGCCTGCGGCAAGTGGGAATTTTGTCGCCAGCAACAATGATGACAATTCACAAAATACACCAACAGTGTCTTCTTCTCCTATGGGACAGGTTGTTGATTCCTCTGGAACTAGTACATTGGGCTTCACTGCTAGTGAGGTTGAGATCCTTAGTAGGGCATTAGCCCGTCTAAGAAATAATTCTTTTGCTTCTACATCTCTTGCTAGATCAGGTACAGCCTCTGCCTTCAGTGCCACTGGCTCTATTGACTCTACTTCTTGGGTTATTGATTCCGGTGCTACTAACCATATGACACATATGTCTTCCCTATTCTCTTCATATCATTTGTTGTCTGGTCAGGATAAGATGAGAGTTGCTGACGGGTCTTTCTCCACTATCTCTGGAAAGGGAATTGTTGACCTAAGCAAGGACCTCTCTCTTAAATCAGTTTTACATGTTCCCAGTTTTACCTCAAATCTCTTGTCTGTTTCAAAACTTACCAAAAATTTGAACTGTAGTATAACCTTTTTTCCTACTCATTGTGTCTTCCAGGACAAATTGACAAGGAGAATGATTGGGTGCGGTCATGAGTGTGGAGGCCTCTACTACCTTGATGCAGACATCGGCTTAGCCTTACAAGCATCTGCTGCTAGTAATCCGGAAAGTGTGGAGTCAATAGCTAAGCTGCATCTTTGGCATGCTAGGCTAGGTCATGTGTCTTTCTCCTCATTAGAAATGTCGTTTCCCGAATTGTTTAAGGGCATTCCAAGTCAGAGTCTAACCTGTGAAGTATGTTAAATGTCAAAACAATGTAGAGCTGTGTATCCAATTTCCAGCAATGAAATTTGTGCTCATTTTGATTTGGTTCATTCTGATGTCTGGGGCCCTTCACCCATTGTTTCCTTTGATGGCTTCCGGTACTTTATCAGTTTTATTGACCACTACTCTCGTTGTACATGGATCTACCTGTTAAAAGGACGGGATGAAGTACCACGGATAACCATGGCATTTTGCAAGATGATTGAAACACAGTTTAATAAGAAGATTAAGCAATTTAGGTCAGACAATGCTGCTGAATACTTTGAAAAATCCTTGAACTTATTCCTGGAAGATGCTGGCATACTACATCAGTCATCCTATGCTTATACTCCTCAGCAGAATGGAGTTGCTGAGTGCAAGAATAGACATCTATTGGAGACAGCTCGAGCCTTACTATTCCAACACAAAGTCCCCAAGCAATACTAGTCTCAAGCTGTACTTTCTGCATCATATCTGATAAACCGGATGCCATCTAAGGTGTTGGGTATGAAAACCCCTTTCTCTGTTTTGTGCCCCACTCTTCCAGACTTTCCCCTTCCTCCTCGGGTCTTTGGCTGTATATGTTTCATACATGTGAAGGATCTAAAGAAGACTAAGCTAGATCCTAAGGCTACAAAGGGAATATTCTTGGGGTACTCTCCTACACAAAAGGGTTACAAGTGTTATGACCTTGTCTCCAAGAGAAAGTATGTCACCAAAGATGTGGTGTTCTTTGAGTCTCAACCCTATTTTCAGTATTCTCAGAATCCTCTTCAGGGGGAGACTAGGGGGTCCTCAACCTCATGACAGCAACCAGTTGGACTCGGATCAATCTGTCTCTACAATCCAAGGTAATTTCAACTCTCATACTTCTGATTTGGATCTTCCTATTGCTCTCCGTAAGCCTATCCGCTCTTGCACCACCCGGCACCCCATTGCTGATTTTGTTTCTTACTCACATTTATCTCCTGCCTATCACTCCTTTGTGTCTGCTCTTTCCTTTGTGCGTGTTCCTTCTAGGTACTCAAAGGCTGTGTTTGATCCAAGGTGGAAAGAAGCTATGAATGAAGAGATGAAAGCCCTAATGAAAGCAAGAACTTGGGAATTAGTGGATCTGCCAGAGGGGAAAACCACTGTTGGGTGCAAGTGGGTGTTTACTGTAAAGCACAGGGAGGACGAGTCCATTAAAAGGTACAAGGCCAGACTTGTGGCAAAGGGGTTTTCAGAAAGAAGGGATTGACTACAAAGAAACCTTTGCCCCGGTAGCAAAGCTCAACACAATTCGGGTTCTATTGTCACTAGCAGCAAATTTTTCATGGGAACTTCATCAGCTGGATGTGAAGAATGCCTTCTTAAATGGTGACCTTCATGAAGAGGTATTTATGGAACCTCCACCAGGCTATGACTTTAGTAGAAAGGTGTGCAAACTGAGGAAAGCATTATATGGGTTGAAGCAATCTCCCCGTGCATGGTTTGAGAGTCTCTGTGGGGCCATGAAGAAAGTGGGGTACACTCAGAGTGGTGCAGACCATACCTTGTTCATAAGGAGACAGGATAGCAAACTTACTGCACTCATTGTTTATGTGGATGATATGGTAATTACCGGGAATGACTTGGAAGAGATAAAAAGATTGAAGGAGTTTCTAGCTTTTGAATTTGAGATCAAAGACTTGGGTCATTTGAGATATTTTCTTGGGATTGAAGTTGCCAGGTCAAGAGAGGGAATCTACATATGTCAGCGGAAGTATGTTCTTGACCTCCTAGAGGAAACAGGCATGATGGGGTGCAGGCCAATAGATACTCCAATGGAACAGAACCATGGCCTGCAGGAATCAGTAGGGGAGGACTACTATGATAAAGAGAGATACCAAAAATTGGTAGGGAAGTTGATATACTTATCCCTCACTCGGCCAGATATTGCTTATGTTGTGCATGTTGTCAGTCAATTTATGCACTCTCCAAAGATTCCTCATATGAAAGCAGTTGAAAGGATTCTCAGGTACTTGAAGACTTGCCCAGGGAAGGGAATTCTCTTCAGGAAAAACAATAGAATTGAAATTGAAGCCTACACTGATGCAGATTGGGCTGGGTCGATTGGAGACAGGAAGTCAACCTCGGGTTATTGTACATTTGTGGGAGGAAACCTGGTCACATGGCGCAGTAAGAAGCAGAATGTAGTGGCTAGATCAAGTGCAGAAGCAGAGTATCGAGCTATGGCCCATGGGGTTGCTGAACTCTTATGGCTCAGAACTCTTCTTAATGAACTTGGCATTAAGACTGAAGGTCCTCTCAGGCTGTATTGTGACAATAAAGCTGCCATCAACATTGCCAACAATCCCGTGCAGCATGACAGGACAAAACATATTGAGATTGATCGGCACTTTGTTAGAGAAAGAATTGTCTCGGGTGAACTCTGTGTGCTTTATACTCCATCTGAGATGCAAATTGCGGATGTACTGACTAAAGGGCTGGCAGCAGCAAAGTTTAGGGACATGCTTGGCAAGCTAAACATGATTGATATCCATGCTTAGCTTGAGGGGGAGTGTTGGATTGAAGTCTTTGTATGTATGAGTATTCGGTTGATAAGAGTTCTTATTATCCTATACTTAAGTTTAAGTTGTCCTGTACTGGGCCTTTGTTAATGGGCCTAATCCTGTTTAATGTTTTAAGTTGTCTGGGTGTCCCATCACTAATCAGGGGCATTCTAGTAACTTCCTGTATCATTGTACTACACCATAATATAAATAATAGTACCGTCGACTGAGCAGATGAGTTCGACATTCCTGCCTCTCTTCTTCTTCTTCTTCTCTTTTTTGCTACTTCGGCTACAGTAATTTAGCTTTCATAAATAAATAATTTAAATTGAAGATTATTACCGGATACCATGTTAAATAGGTTTTGATTCCCTACTACCATGAAATTGTGAAAATGATTTGCAAATCAAGTGTAAACTTTTGTGCTTGTGGGTATTAAACCTTTCCAAGGAGGCAGTTCCCAAATAAAAAGTGGAGAGAAGATTGGCTTCTTGGAAGGCTAAATATTTATCATATGGGGGCAAACACTGTTAAGGACTGTTCTCTCTTCCATTCCCATGTATTTACTCTTAATGTACTCAATCCCAGCTAGCATGGCATCTAATTTAGAAAGGAAGATGCAAGATTTTATGGAGGGGTTGGAAGGATGGGAAAAAAAAGTTTAATGTGTTCAATTGGGGAAAAGGTTTGTAGGGCAAGGAAAGCTGGAGGCTTGGGAGTGAGAAAGTTAAAGTGGATGTAGCTTTATGGGAAAGTGGGTTTGGAGACTGAACAAGCAGAATGGGGAGCTATGTAAGGAGTTCTGGTTGGGACCCTGGTGTAGCCAATCACACTTATTGGTTCTCTGTTTGGAAGGGGTTAAGACAAGCCACAGAGAATTCAGTAGAGAGGTAATGTATGCAGTAAGGAATGGACAAAGAGTAAAATTTTGGAAGAATTGTTGGTGTGGAATCAGACCTTTGAAAGATGACTTTCCATCCTGGTACAAGCTAGCAACAAACAAAGAGGCACAGGTAGCTGAATAGTTTTCAGAAAACAATGTAGTCAGGGTGTTGACACCACAATTTAGGAGGCACTTAAATGATTGGGAAGTTGAACATCTGCTGATGGGCCTAATACAGTCATTGTACAACACCCACATAGACCCTGGCAGAGAAGATAGGAGTGACCTGGGAGAAATCTGGTCAGTTGTCAGTGAAGTCCTTCAACCATGTGACATCTCAAGGAGTCTGTGGCTTCTCATCTGATGCTGTATGGAGCAAATGTGTACCTTCAAAAGTGTCTTTTTTTGTTTGGACAGCTAATATGAAAACATACAAAGGAAAGTCTTTCTAACTGGCTCAAATGTCTTAAATCTGTTTTCTTACTTCCCAGAAGCCATGAACACATGCATTTTAAATAAGAATAAACCAACGGCTCATTTATTTCCTGTACTTGGATCAAGGACAACAAAATAAAGTTTGAAAATGGAAATGGTTGAAATGTCTCCACTACAATTCAAGCAGTTTATAAGTATCTGTTAAAAGAGATGAGGGTTATTGCTTCCAATTTTCATGGCCTTGACCTAGTAGTAGGATATCTTAATACAGGAAACCTTTTTGGGGCTATAAGTACCTAATACAGGGAAAGAAACATAAAGAAAGGCAGTTGGCCACATACAAAACTCGAGCTGCTCCTGTTAAATAAAATAAAAAGAAACAATCAAGTGAGTATGATTGTTTTGGTGTCATCTGAGCTAAACATCTAATGCTTATGTTATGGTAATAGCTTTTTGGCTATTATTATTGGTAACTTTATGTTGCGGTAATAGCTTTCTGATGATCTAATTTGTATTTGAAATGTTCAGGAACCAGAGGAATTATTTGAGACAGTCTCTCAGGCATTACTTTCATCAATGGATCGTGATTGTTTGAGTGGATGGGGAGGTCATGTATTTGTCATGTAAGCCCTTTCCTTTCACTCCAGATTTGCTAACCACAAACTGTTCCCACTTCCCTGCCCACAGAACAACATCTCCCCATGAATGACAAGGGGGATATTCCCAATGCACAACTGTAATGTCCTGTGGGTAGCAGATTCGAGCCCCTTCCCTTTATTCCTGGATGCTTTTGTTTTCTTCATTAATATGTGATATGGGAAATGCTTCTATGCTAGAGATAAAAGAAGAAAAAATCAATGTGCATATTGATAAAAAAAAAAAAAAATCAATGTGCATCATAAAGTTTGTGATGGCATTAATTTCTTGAGCAGTCTTTATTCACCATTCTATCTTTGGGCTGCATAGTATTACCAAAATTGGCCTGCAATCAGTTGAGAGTTATCTCATGAATGTTGGCTATCCAAATGATGGTCCAGTTTTCCTGGAGTGGGATGACTGCTGATTGATCAACAGTCTTAATGATCTTGTAATCCAATTCGTGATGGTCATTGATGACATGAGCAACTCTGTTCTCTCCAAAAACCTCAGCTCCGAAATAGATTGGAACATCTGGTACTTTTCTGCTATATAGAATCAAGATATGGCCTATCTTGATTGATGAAACATCTCCATTTACAATACATGTAATGATGACTGTCTGGAAATCTTGAAGGCAGTAGGTTCACAAGGCTTATATATATACTTATTTGTAAACTCTCATTATACCCTTTTTGCCTTTTGTTGCAGTACACCAACAGAAGTAATTGAGAGAACCTTGAAGGGGAGGATGGATTGATCACAATTCATTATAGACCTGAAGGTTAATGTTCCTATTTCCAATGCAGTGTTCTTTATGTTTTATTTCCAAGTACAGCTACACATGAAGCCTCTTTTGTTTTTGAATTGGAGACAATCTGCCTTTAGGGATTCAAGGCATTAACTTCCAGCCACCAGCTTTGTAGGGGTACTTTCACTTTGGCTCTTCGCCCCAAAGTTGATTTTCTTCATTCAGGGATCAAACTACTATAAGACATTTGTATGTTTCTTTTACCATTAGGATGGATAATCATTTTTCGCATTTGAATTGTTACTGGTTAAGGGTTACCATGAGGACTACCAATAGTTCTACTAAGCGCTGTTGACACTCGAATCTTTAAGTTATTAGATGGTTCGAATTATCCTGTTATGTTTTCACCCTCTTATTGTTCTTTTTCTTATGAGAACACTTGTTCTGTAGTGTAAATGAAGGATGACCCACCAGCATATAAATGGAAAGAGAATGCTGTCCTATGCATCCCATCCCATCTGGTTGGATGGGATTAGCAGTCATCCGTTCTATGGAATCCCCCTCGCGTTCTACCATCCACCACTAAAGAGTGCAACAAATGATCAAAGGTATATGGAGGGTCCTTTCATTTTTTGGATTTTGAGAGGAGGGAAGTTGGTGAATGGGATTTTGGTTCCCATTGATTAAGATATTCATGTTTTTTTTTAGATTTATGTGGGGTTTATGAAAAATTTATTTGTTTTTGGGTATCACTTAGAGGGTGTTCCTTTTGGGGATTATGAGGGGGGGTGGGGGTTCAGATTTATATGGGGACCAGGGAAAGTTTATTTTCCTGGGTATAACTTACCCATCTCCTAGGCTGGTAAATTAACTTTTCCATATTGGGGAAGTTGTCAACACTTGGATGGGCAAAAATGCTGCTTTTGATAATGAAATTTTTATGACTAAAATGGTCATTATTTTATTTACCTGAAAAAAAAAACATGGGTAAATGCACTTATTCGGGTAAATGTTTTTCAAGAAATACTTACTCAAGTAACATACTGAAAAGCGAACGGGGCCTTATAGGTAAGAGATATCCATCTCCCAAATGGGTAACTTTCTCATCTAGGGGAAAGTTGCCTACACTTTAATGGGATAAAATTACCCTTTTTAAAAATGGCTTTTTATGGTTAAAATGGTCATTGTCTCATTTAATTGGGAAATAAAAGAACATGGGTAAGTGCACTTAGGAAGCAGTTACCCAGATAAATGCATTTACCTGGGTAAATAACTTCCCGAAAAGCGAATGGGCCTGAAATGATTAAGTATCTTATATTACTTGTCAGTTTTCAATTTTCACTGCGTTTGGCATGAAAGTTGCCAATACTTAAATGGGATAAAATTGTCCCTTTTAAACATGATTTTTTATGATTAAAATGGTCACTGTTCTATTTAACTGGGAAATAAAAGAACATGGGTAGATGCTCTTAGGAAACACTTAATTTCCTGAAAAATGAACGAGCCTGAAGTGATTAAGTATCTTATATTACTTGTCAGTTTTCACTTTGCACTGTTTAGCATGATTTTTCTGGAGATGAAAATCAGTGGCTGACCTTTCTTGTGCACTTAATTTAAAGTTGCTTCATATCAATCCCTTGATTACTCAACTGGTTCATAAGATGTTTCGGATTATAGTCAAGTGATAGTGATCCATCCCTCTTGAACCTTGATTTATGCATATTCAGGAGTGTCCTAGAAATCCCATAGGCCATAGCCATTGAATTCCTATGGTAAACAAGTGATCCAGCTTGATGGCGAGAAGTGTAATGATGGCCCAGTTTTGCAGGCCGTCTGCACTGTAATGGGCTGTGGCCCCAGCCCCAGCCTGGCGGGCCACGAACTGGGCTGGGCTGTGGGTGCTGGGTGGCACTACTTTTTTTAGAAAAATTGAAAGAATTAAAAAACTGAAAAAAAATTAAAAATAAAATTGTAATAATATTGAAAATAAAAACTTCAAAACCCCCCAGCTCAGCACGGCATGGGGTTCAGGACTTCAGGCTGGGTCTGGCACAACCTGCTTGTTACAGTGACTGGGCCGTGTTAGTATGCAGGCAGTTCGACCCATTTTACAGTTATATTGATAAATCATAATCCCGATGGCCATGCTGGCCTGAACTTAAAGAATTGCTATTTTTTTTTTTAATCCCAAAATTTACTTCAGGCGAAGGGACAGTCATCTTAGAATTTTATTAATCAACTAAAATCGAAAGGAAGGTATATTAATAAAGGGGAAGACATATCCGTCTTACCCCAAAACCCAACAAAATATCACACTTCCTTTCACTTTCAACCCAGCCGACAAGCATTAAGAAAACTACTCGTTTCTAGATAAATAAACAATAGCTGGTTCTTGGTAAATGATCACTAAAGAAACAAGAAAGATACCAAAATAGATCATGATTTAATACTTTTTTTGGGGGTGCAATTCTGTACTATCTCTAACTGTTATGGTGAGAATCTGGTTTGCATTGAAAGCTTTCTATTTTTTCATTTTTCTGAGGTTTCGGAGTTCTTCATCAGCATTTCAACAATAAACATTTCAGGGTGTTAGGATCCAAGCAATAAAAAAGAAGAAGAAAAATAAAATGGAATCACTCGATCTGTTTTATTATGGGCAGTATCTGTTTTCAACAATAAACTTCTACTTTTATTATGGGCAGTATCTGTTTTCCTATCTGATAAATGAAAAACATATACTTTACTAAAAAAAATTCTTATATACTATAAAGTTGAATGAAAAGCACCAATAAAACGACAAGCCAAACAGACAAAAAAGAGAGCTTTCTTCCAATTAGCACAGAATCACTGCAGAAAAAAAAGGGTTTTACTCCTAATAGAACTCTCTAGATTCTAAAATAAGCTTCTATTTTCTTTCCATGTAATAAGTGAAAATTTGTGATGAAAAGTTTGTTTTCTTTGCTATTTACATCATCATCATATAAGCCTTGTCCCATTTGTCTACATGAATCCTGTTTCGTGATTCCATTATGTTTATTCCACCTTATAAGTTCTTTTTTCTCTGGCCCTGGTACTTCTTGCCCCTTCAATTGGTAGATGATCTTTTATATAGGGTTTTAATGGACCGGTTCTGGTTAAGACACCATCTAGACCAAAATCAATTTGGATGGATTGGACAGACCAACAAGACATATTAAATTGGACCAGTCCAGACTTAATGGTCCAAAGTACTTATTGGATTGGATCTGATCCACCTGTAATGGATTTATATTTGATTGGGTTGGATTGAACTAATATCCAGTCCATTGATAGAAGATAAGAATATAGGTGTCAATGGACCAGGTTTGGCTTGAAACCAATCTAAATTAAAACCAATTTGAACAGATTGGACGGTCCAGACATTGAATTGAATATGGTCAATCTGTAATGGACTCATATTGGACTGGATTGGATTGGACCATATCTGGTCCAAATGACACTCCTACTTCTATGCATGCGATCTAACCAATTCATTCTATTCTTTTTCTTTTGCTTTGAAAGGGGTAAGAATAATATTTGAAAAGTGGAAAAAATTATGAAGCAACAAATGTAGCCTAATGAGACATACATTTTTCTCATTGAAGAAAGGACAAGAACGTTGAGTGGAAAGTTGAAAAATTGAAGGATTACCAGCTAACATCTATCCTGCCATTTGTTTAAAGTTGGACTTTTCTCTATCAATCACAGATTAAAAATTAGGGTAAATTACAATGACCCTCTTGTACTATGGAAAATTGATAGATACTCTCTGAACTTTTATTTGCAATAAAGCCCTCTGAATTTTCACTTTGCGGCAAATACCCCTTGATCATTAAATTGTGTTAAATTATCAAAATACTCACATAATTTTTCCTTATTTTCTTTTTTCTTGCCCTTTTCTCTTTAACCCTAGTCAACCAAAAATACCTTCATTTTCTCCAAATGAAACCATCTAAAATAATAGGAATCATTTCATTGGCATAGAAAATAAAGTTTTTTTTTTTTTTTTTTTTATTATTATTTCGATTCATTTCACTCACATGAATGTCTTTCTTCATCTTGCAATATAAAAATTATCCACTATTTCTCCAATAATTCAAGAAAAACCAAATGAAACCATAAATTTATATTTATTAGAAAGAAACCTCTACCATTTCATTTGAGTATTGAATCCAAATAGAAATCTGTAAGGATCTATTGAAGCAATCAAGAAGGCTTCAATGCTATATTTAGAAAATTAATCGAATCATAAATCATTCAAATAAATAAGAATAGTGTAATTTGGAGATTTAAAAAATTTTAAACAGTTGAATGATTCTTTTTAGGGAGTGCTATTTTTTTGGATTTTGAGAGGGGGAAATTGGTCAATAGGATTTTGGTTCCCATTGACCAAGAATCCCATGTTCTTTTTTCAGATTTATGTGGAGACCAAAGAAAGTTTTTTTTCCCAGGTAAGTGATACGCATCTCCTAGATGGGTAGATAACTTTCCCACCTACGGGGGAAGTTGCTAACACTTAATGGGACAAAAATGCCCCTTTTAAAATATATTTTTATAGTTAAAATGGTCATTGACTCATTTACATAAGAAATAAAAGAATATGGATAAATGCACTTACCTGGATAAATGTCTCCTAGGAAAAACTTACCCACCTGGATAAGTAATTTACCGAAAAGCAAACAGGGCCTAAACTTAACTGACAGAATGGAAAGGATATTTGTTGCAATGTGAAAGTTCAGGGGGGGGTTTGTTGCAAATAAAAGTTAATGAACATTTGTCAATGATCCCATACTATAAGGGGGTCTTTATAATTTACCCTAAAAATTATTTTTTTTTCCTTCAAATTTCTAATTTTGGTCTTCTCCAACCAAATTCAATTAGAGATGACATTGGATTGTGACAGAAGATCTCCTCCAACCTCAGTCTGACTCATTGAAATTGTTTTCTACACATATATTATATATATATATATATATATATATATATATATATATATATATATATATGAACATGACAATGGTGGACCATCCGGCTGAAGGTTGACAGTAGAGGTACTGGACAGATCCTCCACTCAGACAATAACAAATGCTCATACAGTGTTGTCAAAAGCAAATGCTTTGACATTGAAGACCTCCATAAGAGCACGCCACATTAAGACAAAGCTTTTGCGTTCAGACTCAGTCTCAATGCACGTTCATATCATAGGCTTCGCATGAAGCTAGCTATTACAGAGAGATTATGATGATAAGAAAGTGATGTGATTGAATATTGAATATTGATGGGCACCTTCCCATTAACTTAGTTAACTAATGCTTGGACTCATGTCATGAATAATGAATCCAGCAAATTAACTTCAGGTCTAACCTAATCTCTCTCTCTCTCTCAACCATTTGAGCATCTACCTTGACCTGCAAAACATGGAAAATTTATCCAATGAAACAACTTGGCATCTTCTATGTTCCTCCAAATAATGTCATATACTAATTTTTTTTCTTTATTTTTAGTAATATTTATTAAAAATTAACAAGGGATTAAGGGGTGAGGACAGAGCAGGGTGCACGCGGGGTTTGCATACATTAGTATGAGAGTTTGTTCTTAAAACCCGCATTTCCATATTTGGAGGGGTGCAGAGTGACCATCTCAACTATTGAGTCATCGGCCAATGCTTTCGGCTTTCAAATTTGTACTTGGATTAGAGTCTAGATTTCTTACACACTTTTTCTATCCACTGTGAATTGTAGCCATACATCTCTCAATTCATAATAGAAATGTGTGGCTGCAATTCACGACGAATAGAGTGTGGATAGGAAGTCTCATTTGCTTGGATTATAGCATTTGAAATTGGAAAAATAAAATATTTTGACATATATCATAAATACAAAATCATTTATCATAACAAAAAATACATTAACTTATTAGGCACATATAAATAAAACAATTAAGGTTCAGTTTAGAAGAATACAAATATAAATATGTATAATACAAATAGAAGGTTTATAAACATAATATACAAGATTTATTATACTCTTTCCAAATTATTGAGCTTTGAAGCAAAGAAGTGACATGCATTAGACACCACATAATACAACTGAATGGAAATTACCCTAAAGTCAAAGGTGGTGCAAACATTTGATGTCAAATCTGTATAACCAAACATGACTTTGGTTCAATGAGTATGAAGTCAAAATGCCCACATGGCGCTTACGTGGATCAAAGTTAAATGGGAATGAAATGGCACAGTTCCAAACACCCTCCAAATTGGACATGGACAAGTTATATGATCATGTGCCAACTGCCAATGGCCATGCCTATATGGATTCTGGTGCAAGGGAATGTTGGGTCACTGTCTTGCCAGTAGGTCTGTCTATGGGGAAGTATACAGAAGAATCTGGTTGCATGGGTTGATGGGTTAAGGAGCTAGCTGTCCATAAAACTGTAAAGTGGGCCAGGTCACCTGCGTGCTGCCGTGCTGGCACGGCCTGGTTACTATAGCAAGCGAGTCGTGCCAGGCCTGGCGCAAATCTCCATACTGTGCCAGCACAGCATGATCTACATATATATTTATATAAATTTTTATTTTCAATTTTATTATAGTTTTTTTCAATTTTTTGTTTATCTTATTAATTTATTTTAATCTTTTCATTAAAAAATTATGTCACCCACAACTCAGCCCAGCTAGGCATGAAGCCCCCCCCCCTCCTGGGCTTGGGCTGCAGGCCATGCCGGGTTTCCCTTTCAAGGGATTCTGGGCCAGGTAAGCACAACCTACCATAACCTGCATGTCGGCAAGACATGACTCGCTATAGTGCAGGCTACCTGCAAAAGTGGGCCATACCAATTCAGCACGACCCACATTATACCTCTAACTCTAGTTAACCACCTCATGGCATTAAACTGCTGGGAGGAGATAATAAAGTATTATAGAATAAACGCTTATAAGTTATTAGGTGAGGTCCCTGGTGAAGTAGTGCACTTCACCATCCTATTAATAGTCTAGCTCAACTTGTGATCTTGTAAGTTGTACGATATCCCAAACACATCCATCCTATTAATCACCACCTATGGGTGGCTAATCTATGAAAAATAACTGATATTTGGCGGGCATCATATGTTTAATAACTTGGTTTGATTTTATGATATATTCTTTAAAATAGTTTATTTGACTCTGTTTAGCTAGACTAAACTTTATCCCAATCACAAGGAGTTGGTTACATGATTTTTGTTCCACCCCATCCTAGTGGTTAAATGCATGTTCCCAATTGGAAGTCTCAATGGGATACGTCAATCAACAAGAGGCACCCAGGTTTTAAAAGGTTAAAGGCATAGTTGAGGCGTAGTGGCCCAAAAAGGTGAGGCATAAGCTTCAAAAATTAAAAAAAGTAATTAAAATTTATAAATGATAAAAATGACATGTAATATACCAAAGTAGTTGATTTGATCTATGTAAAAAATAAAAAGAAAAATAAATCCATTATGAAAAGAAATGAGAAAAACAACAAACTTGGGACGTTAAATTAGAATGTTAAGAAAAAATTCCACTTGATTTATCCAAGAGAAACTAATAACTTAATTGACCTTTCCTAAGAGAAACAAATAGAACTTGATTTGCCCTATTGGTTTTTGGTTTTTACTCTTTTTATTTGGCTCATGATTATTAAAGTGTTTTTTCTATATATTTTGAACTATAAAAAATACATAAAAATATGTATTTTTTTTTGCATAAAACCCCTAAATAATGTTATCATTTGTGGCTTACACATTTATATGCCTCATGTTATGTCTCACACCTTGAGGCTTGAGGCTTACACTTCATTATGACAAAAGCTTAAGCCTCAAAGCAAAATTGTGAGGCTTAAGCCTTGAGGCAAAATCTGAGCACTTTGCCTCAAGGTGTACACCTCACACATCAAGGCTTAAGCCTTTTAAAACAATGGAGACACCTTTAATTTGGGTTCCACACTATGTGGTTCATTAAGAGCTGAATTAAATTAGTTTACTTCTTTCTAGGCACATCCAAGTACCCTAACAGTTACCATGTGGACAATTACAAATCATCAGGAGTTGAGGTCAAGTGCATCAAATTTATCACAAAAAACAATTAAGTTGTGGACTTACTTCATGGCTAAAGGACAATAGAGGACAGCAGAATAGAAGAGGCCAAAAAGAAGAGGGAGTGGCCTCAATTAGTAACAGTTACAGCATTTAATCCTTTGAAAGCTTCTGTAGCACCTTTTCTCAACCACCCAAAGAAGGGCCTGTTTGGGAGGCTTCAAAGCTTTGATTAAATTGCTTTCACTGAACTGCTTTGGAGAAACCACCAAAAAAAGCTTCAGTGGAAAGCATATTTTTAGCTATAAGATAGTTATCTTGAGTTCATCAAAAACATTGTTGCAAGATTCACCTTGTAAAGCCAAAAGTCATTATGTGAAAACCCTTCAAAAAAAAAAAAAGAAAAGAAAACATGGTCTGATATATTCACTGAATAATTTACCCTGCTTTAGTAACCATGTGAAGAGGAATAATCTGGCTTTCCTAGAAATTCAAATCAAATCAGGTAGGATACTTCGCAACAGTCAAATTTTAGATGCTCTAGTGGATCATTTTCCAAGCGTTTCAAGCCATCAAATTTCTGAATACAGGGCATTCTTTTTTGGCAAGTGATGGGAGCTTGTTATGCTCCTAAGCCAAGGGCTCTAGTCCAGGCTCAGGTCCGGCCGGGCCAGGCCTGGTTCCTGGCCCATGACTTAATAAAAATATGAAAAGATAATTAGATTTTATTTTTTATTATATATATGTATTTTTTCAATGTCTCAACTCAAAGTCAAATCTTACCTACAAATTTAAATATTTCAATAATCACTCTTTTTCAAAGATAAAAAGACATTTAGATTTTAAAAATATTTTAACTGCAATTTTCTAAATTTTTTAATCAAGGGTTTAACTGTGATACCTGAAAGACTTGTAACCAAAGTTTAAAAATCGATCCAGAATTAGAACCGTTCTGGCCACCAATTTTTGGGTTGATGGTTTAATTTTCTGGTTTCAATAGACAATTCATTCCAATTTAAAAAATAAATAATTAAAAAAATGGTTAAAAATCATTGAACAGGTCAAATGGATCGAAAGTCGACTGCCCGGATCAGCGAATCACCGACCAAATCAATGGTTTTTGTCCAAGAACCAAGTTGAGAGTGAAACAGAATTGGTTGCCTGAACAACCATCCGGATCAACGGTGATTCAAAAACACTGATTGGAACCAGTATCAGTGATAACCAATCAGGTGGTATTTATAAATATTCACCCGGGAGAGAGAGGATTGATTGGTCAAAACAGTCTTTCTGGAGGCATAGATTTTTCTTAATTAATGAGTAGATTTAATCCGCACTGATGAAGGCCCAGGCCCGAGCTGGTCTGAAAATGATAACCACTAGTTCAAACCAGAAGTAAGGGCAAGCTCTTCATGTAGTGAATGAGTTTGGTTTCAGTCAGAGCAAAGCCTGTTTGAAGAACCTTTACAGCCTTACATTGGGAATATCTCCCTACTTATGTGCTTTACTTCATAGGTAGATATTCCCAATGTAAGGTTACAAGAGGCTGTTGGAACAGTGTAAGCATGGACTTGCTCTGACTGAAGCCAAACTCTAAATGAATGCGGGCGGGCCTGCATGTGTACTCTCCCACCACTAACCCCACTAACTAGTTATATAGTGTACAGCACCCTGCCCCCCTGTGATGGTCCTAATGAACATGTGATGTCCTAAAGTTAAAGGGCATGGATGGGACTGTCACATGTAAAATATCTAAAATTGTCATTCATTGAGAATTCAGAATAATTGAATTGGCAGTCTGTTTGATATTGACCCATTCATATGCAGCCCCGCCTATTTCTCAACTGATAATAGGACATCAAACAAACACAGAATGCACATTTAGAATTCACCATTATGGAAAGAATTTGTTTTTTAAGGCTAGATTACAGACAGCCACCCTGTATTTAGGGGGTAGTGGCACTTGGCTCCTGAGCTTTGTTTTGCAATTTGGGATTGTAGCACTTTGTTACGTGGTTAATAATTTATCAGTTAATTTTATGGTATATGTTTTAAATATTTTTATAGAAAATTTTCGATCCTGTATTTTGGGTCTAGTGTCATTTTGATCACTAAACTTTAAAATGTGACAATTTAATACTCAAACTTTCAAAATTTGACAATTTAATACCTGTCTGTAACAGACGGTCAGTTGGGGCCATCACATGATATCATGTGTGGTTTAAATAATTTTAAAATAATAAAATACCCTTTATGAATTATGATATTAATCAGACCATTTTACCCTTTTTTTTAAATGTTAAAAGAAGGGGAAAAGGATTATGGGTTGAACGAACGACAAAGGAGACAGATCAGAGCAGTAGCGGACAGAAGCAGTGAACTCCATCACTCTTGATTTGTTTCTTTCTCTCTCTTTCATCCTCTCATCCTCTTTCCCTCTCCTTCCCTCTTTCCTTTTCTTTTTTTTTTCATTTTTTTCTTTTTCTCCTGGCACCCATGTTCTACCACCGCTGCTGCAACACGAACTAGTGGTTATAGCAACCTCCTTCCTCCATCCATCTTGGATGTCGCGATGTTCCTCATCATGAAACCCCTCTCCACCTCGCCAGCCATCTCAATGACTCTTTTGCCACTTGTACCCTTGCTATTGTTGGTGCTGATGTCTCCCTTTAGAATGCCTCTGGATGGAACCCCTTGCAGAAGTCGAATGTTGTCGGAGCTTTGAAATCACTCTTGATGGTGCGCGATCTGATGATTCTCGCTTGGCAGGTGACTTGGACACCAAGCTGGAAGTTTCCTTTGTCGGTGGCCAAGCTAGATGGTTCTGTAAGAGAGAGAGTTAGAGTGTCCAGGCTACTTTTACCTAGGGTGGGCACTCCGATGCTTAAGTCAGTAAAGAGTTCTTTGAGAGACTTAGAAGTTTAGAGAGTGCAAGAGCTTAATCACACGTACCCTCTCTGATAGGAATGGTGCCTTTATATAGGTGTGAGTGATTAGAGACCTTCTATAACGACTCTCAGACTCTCGAAGAGCCGTTTCCATTAAGTTGGGAGAGAATAATGACGTCGGTTATGTAATCTGCGTAGATGGCTAATATCCATCCGATTGACTTTGATGCATGCGGTGCGGGTAGGCCGACCTAACGGTTGACTCATTAATACTCTAGAGGACTCGGTCTGGTAATGGATCTATGTGATAAGTTAGTGAGCATGCCTTGTAGGTCGCAGATACCTTTCTTGGCTCAGTTGGTCCCTGAGGTAGGTCGCTCCTTGCTGGGAAGTCCTTTAGGTCGGACCAAGCTGAGGTACATTAGGTCGGCCCTGGCGAGGTGCTACTAGCAGACCTGCCGAGGTGACTAGCTTACTCAGTGCCGAGGTGTCACTTGGAAGCCACGTGTCATGATATAATTTTAAGGACCAAATTACCCCTCATCAATTGCCCCCCTACTCCCTAGTTGATGTCAACTCAACAAAGGGAGTAGCTCTCAATATGGTAATTTGTCAGCTGGCTCGTAAGTTGCTTGACTCGCCCACTTGATCCTGCTCGAGGATAGTCGAGACCGCGACAAAATTCGAATTTCAAAATTTTAAAAGGGGAGTGCAAGATGGGCGCATGAAATTTAAAATTCAAATAGTCCGCATATAGTGCTGCCTTCTTAGTTGTCGATTCACTAGTAGCACGTCGTGGTCATCGATCTTTCCCACCAGTGAGCTATAAATAGGGGGTCCCCACCAGGGTCCCACTCACACTGTTTTGAAGCTTTCATTGAGGGAGACAGTGACCCGTTGGAGGAGAACTTTGTTGGAGTACCGCTGTTTGGTTGCCTGTCGAAGCCTATTTTCTACCGGTGTTGGCCTTCTATCCCCCATAACTGGTGAGTCTATTTCCCTTGTCACAATGTCTTCGGATCATTTTGAGGGTAGACCTTTACATTTTTGTTGGGTAAGAGGAGAAGCCTCGTTGCTAGATTAGGAAGGCTCTCAGGTTGAGGTCTCGTCATCTCAGCAAGAGGTGGAGGTGGACGCCCAAGAGGTGGAAACACCATTCGGTCGTACCGAGATGAGGAGAGTGTATAGTCGAGCTATACATAGCGTATCAGATCCCTAGAGAGTTTAACTTATTCAGCCTGACCCAGATCACTACCCATGGAGTCACGACCGAGACGAGGTCTGCGTCTTTGAGAAAGCGCTGGTCGCCGGCCTCCATTTTCCTTTGCACCCCCTTATTCCTGTGGTGCTTTTGTTTTTTGGTGTTTCTCTAGGTCAGCTTCATCCCAACGTAGTTCGAACACTTGTAGGATTGATCTCCCTGTGTCATCACCTAAACTTCCCCTTAGATATAGATATCTTCTCCGGACTGTGTACTATGAAGAAGGTCCCCTACGTGCCCTACTGTTTTTATCTACACTTCCACCGCAGTTACAAGTTGTTGCTCAGCTTCCCTCTAAGATCAAATATTGGAAAAATAAATACTTCTTCCTTTCTCATAGAGCCATAAGGTCAACGTAGAGTTGATGAGAATCTACAACTTGTAAGTTCAACACCTTATGCGTCCGCGATTTCAAGTAGACAACTTCTTAGCTGAGTATATGCTTAGTTTTATCATACATGTTAATCACCCAAGCAACCCAAATGAGAACCCAACAATAGTATCTTAATGATATCCATCATCTTCCATCCAAAAGAGATGACGCACAAATATAATTTTCCAATGAAAGTTGAGAATTAAGATTTGAACAGTGACAAAGTTTCATTAATGTAGCTATATGAATTAACTAGCAAGGTGTCTATCGTCACAAACAATAGTAAGTAAACAAAATGAACACAAAGTTTAAGAAATCAAATAGAAAAATCCAAGTTCCAACTAGTTGGGATCTTAGAAATCAAATAGAAAAATCCCTAAAAAATTTTTAGAGTTGCTAACGGAAATGAAAACAACCAAAAAGTTTTAGAGTTCTAACAACCTTCCTCTTCATTGCATGTGTAGTGTGTCCGGAAGTGTGTCGTTAACCACTTCGGAACACCAATTTAATTATTCGTAAATTTTTCTGTTTCTCAAACAACATCTAACGTAGTAAATGGGTGAGAACGGGTCGTATCCACAGGGAAGCAAGTGAAAAATTAATATTTACTTAGATTCGGACAAGAGAATGCAATCGGTAATGGTAGAAAATACGAAAATAAAATCTATTATTGCTGAAATTAAAAGTTTTGAATTTAAATAAGACTAAATAAAATATGAGAATCAACAAGGGAAATAAAAGAAATAAAAAAAAAGATCCAAAATCCGGATCCGGTAGCAGTAGCTCCAGATCGGCCAGACAGCTTGTAGAAACCACTCCTGACAAGAATCGGGCGTCTGTCCTTTCTACAACCCTTGAGCCCCTCGAGACACCTTAGCCTTGAACCAAATGAATTCTGATCTGCAAAACAGAGAAACAAACAAGAATTAAATCTAAAAGATTACAGAAATAAAAATAACAGAAAATAAAAAATAAAAGAAAAGAATGGTTGATCAGATCCAGTGGCGATAGTTGCAGAATGGTTGAACAACTTGCAGGAACCCCTCTTGACAAGATCTGGGTGTCTTCCCCTTCTACAACCCTTGAACTCCTCAAGAAACCTTAGCCTTGTTAACTGGGTGAATTGACCAACCCCTTCTCTAGGGCCCCTGGGGTCCTTTTCATAGAGAATGGTGGATATAACTGGAATTAGAGAGAAAGAGGGGGTGGAAGTTGGGTTTTAACAAAAATATGGGTGCCCTAGGGTTTAGAATGAAGGGTTAGGATAGTTCTAGGGTGATCCTAAGGCTGAGAAGAAAAGGAGAAGGCATCCAATATTATGTAAGGCTAAGATTTAATGGCTACAGGATAAATGTTGAAGATTAGAAGTTAGGTGGAGATTAGAAGTGATGGAAGGTGAGGATTTAGCAGTTAAGGGTGGCTAGGGTTTGTTAAGAGTGAAAAGAATGGGTTAAAAGGCGCTTTAGGGTTTGCTAAGGCGTGGGGAGCATGCTAATACAGTAGCCGGGGCACCAAACTGGGTTTAGCAACTAGGAGGCGCCCTCCTGCTTTCAGTTTTTCACAAAACACCCCCTCTCTTAGCTGGACTTCACACCAGCTTCCCAAAATTTGCATTTCAGCCATGAAAACTTTCCAATTTTCCCCAGAATTTGCATAGAGACCCTTAGAGGCCACAACATTGCATTTAACTAGGAAAATGGCATATCTTGACTATTCTAAGGCCGACAATACCCCTGAATTGATGCCCTTATGGCTTCAAAATGCAGAGTTATCACACCCCCCAACTTAAACATTGCTAGTCCCTTAGCAATGCAACCTTAAAATTACACTGATCATAGAGATCTTTCCCATCTCAAGATCCTCCCTAACAGAATTAGTCAAGCATCCTGATTCTAGCATTCTCAAACTCTATATAGATCGGTATTGGGCTTTAGGGGTAAAACTGTATTGTTTTGAATATTATAAAAACTTGGCTTAAAAATCTTATTTACCCTTCCATTTGCATACTGTCTTGATAAGTTGAGATTGATTCTTAAAATCAGACATGTATTCTTCTTATCATTTCTGATAGTGGATTTCTACCCCTGAACTTGATTTACACACTTTTTTTATTGCTACTTTCCACCGTTTGACGCGAATCTCGACACTTGCCTTAGGTGAAGAGACATGCTTACTAAGTGTTAGGTGAGTGTCTTTGGCATTCCCTTTTCCGTTTGACGCAAATCTTGACACTTGACTTAGGTGAAGAGACCTGGTTACTAAGTCAAGGGTGTCCATTGACCTTTTATACTCTCTCTCTCTTTTTTTTTTTTTTTTTTTTTTTTTGCAGAAGCATAGTTCAGGGTAGTTCACTGTCTCTAACAATTTTGAAGATTTTTTTGTTTAATTTCTTAATCTCTTTCTTCTTATCTTGGTAGGGGAAAACCTGGGAGTATATTCAAATTTCTAAACGGTTTCGACAATATTCAAATAAGACCAATTTTTGACTCCTATCACTTGCTACCAATTTCTACAGAATTCAATATTCTTTTATCAGTATCCTCAACTTTTTCTATTTGGGAATCTCTTTTAATGGAAAAATTTTTTAAATTTTTAGTGAAATTTTAATTCTACATATTTAAAGGCTTAGCTTTTCAAATTTTTTTACAACATATATATAATTTTTCTCTCTCTTTCCTCACCCCCAACTTAAATGCCATTGTCCCCAATGGCATAACTAGACTGATGTAAAAAGGGCTTGGGCCAAAGGGAACAATTAATAGGTTTTCTTGAGGGGTTCAAGGTCTGCCACCTGGTCTCAAATCAAGAAAAGAAAAACCTCAAATCCTAAAAAAAGAAAAACTAAAAATTATGTTGGGTTGCCTCCCAACCAGCGCTAAGTTTAACATCTTCAGCCGAACACATTCACGTACTTCTTCCATCTACACTCTTTGACTCACTTTCATCTTCATACAAATAGGGCTCAGACTAGACTAATCAAGGGACAGACAGGGCATCTAAAAGATCATCAACTACATCTATCTTGCAGTCGTCTTCCCCTAGGTTTGGATGCTTAGAGGCACTAAAAGCATTTAACGAGGATTTTTACTCTCCAAATGAAATGTCTACTTCTCCCAATTTACAGTTGGTGTTTGTATTGGCCGCTTCTAAAAATGGACATCTTAAGATTATCGGGATATGGTTCAGTTCCTCGATTGGGGGCATGTCTAAGATGATAAAATCCAATGGAAAGTGACAACCCTCTACCCTAACAATGATGTCATCGATAACACTTTGAGGAGTCTTGACCGACCAATCAGCGAATTACAGAATTATCGGAGTAGGTTTTAACTTGCTGATCCTGAACCTATCATAAATAGATGAAAGTAGATTTATACTGGCCCCAAGATCCAATAGGGCCCGCTCGAAGGTTATTCCAGAGATGACACAGTTTATGAGAGGAGTATCTGGGTCTTTCAGCTTCCGGGGAAGTTGGTTTAGGAGAGCCGTACTAACATTTTCCGAGAGCATCACTTTTTGTGGGGCTGGTCGTGGCTCCATCATTTAAGTACACAGCTCTTTCAAGAACTTGGCATAGGTCGGGATATGTTGGATCGCGTCGAGGAGAGGGAAGTTAATATGGACTTCCTTTCTCTCCTCGTTGCGAGTCTCTTTGTTCTTTCGCACCAGCCCTACTGTGAGTGCAGTTGGAAAGGGAACTATGGGTTGGTTCAGTATAGGCTCTAGATTTTCCTTTCCTTTTTCTCCCCTCCCCCCCAACTTATGGTTTTCTTGCTCCTTTTCTTCTTCATTAATTCTCTTTTCCTCACATGGGTCCTCTAAAATCCTCCCACTCAAGGTTATAATAGCCTTGGTATTTTCAAGCTCAGGGTTCCTAGGAGGTGGTTGAATCTACTGTGGAGGAAAACCCGGTGGCTGATTTCTAGGGTTTGCAACCGGTTAACTCGATAATTGCCCTACTTCTCTCATTGCCTTGGCTTTCACCACCTGTCCTATTTGGCTCTCTAGTCTGTTGATGGACTATTGCTGATTTAGGATCAACTGCTGAAGCTGCATGAATTGGTCATCTACTGTATGGGCTTGAGGAGGTTGTGGGTAAGCTTGATAAACTTGAGCCGGTTGATTCGTAGGGTACATCTACTGGAATTGGTTCTGTACTTGTGGCCTCTGAAATTGCTAGGCCATGGAGTTAGATGGATGATGGTACTGTTGGGACTGTGTATAGGTTTGACATGGTTTAGCTGATTGAGTCCCAGGGTAACCATTGTACTCCCAGTGGGTCTAGGCTTCAGACCATTGGGAGGGGTTTCTTGGGCTTGGGCCTATAAGTGAAGTTGGGTTGATTTTCCCACCCAGGGTTATATGGGCTAAAGAATGGCTTAGCATTGGGTTGGAAAAATCTGTTGGTTTCATGTACTTGGTTTGGATTGACTGGTTGACATGGGCCCGCCGCAGTGCACTGGCTAACATGATGGGCTAGGCTTGGACAGATGGAACATGATGGATAGGATAACAAGGTTGGGTATGCACCATTTTGTTGACGACGTGCAAGGACTTCGTCAAGTCTTTGGGCCATACCATTAATCTTGTACAGTTGTCGAGACACATGGTTTCAATCAATTTGTGGCTCAGGTTGGAAGTAGTTTTTCATTCCACAAACTCCAACCATTGAATTCATTTTCTCTTATTTTGTTTTAACCCCCTTTCTCTTCTTCTTTTTTTTTTTAAATTTGAAATTTAAATTTTGAATTTTAATTTTAAATTTAGATTTTGAAATTTAAATTATGCAATTTAAACTCAAATTTAAATTTAAATATTTTTATTTTCTTTTTCTTATTTTTAATGTTTTTTATTTGAAATTTAAATTCAAATTTAGATTTTGAAACTTAAATTCCTGAAATTTAAATTCAAATTTGATTTTTTTTTGAAATTTAAATTCAATTTTAGATTTTGAAACTTAAATTTCTGAAATTTAAGTTCAGATTTGAATTTTTAAAATTTTATTATATATATATATTTTTCGAAATTTGAAATTTAAATTCAAATTCAGATTTTGAAATTTAAATTCAAATTTGAATTTTTAAATTAAAAAAAAATGCAAGGAAATCAACCACACGACTTAGGGGCTGACCTAGTGTTTCCTAAACTAATGGTTCAACCAATGTGAATCCTCTTAAGTTCACTAGGAATTACACCACTTCCTTTGGTTAGCTAGGGAAGAGGTAGGGATGTGGGAGGTCCCCCTTGCTCTCGCAAGGACCTAATTAAGTAACCACAAACCCGCTTAGGCGTAGCCGTTTAACCTCTTTCCTTAGACACCAACCAGCGGTTATGAAAAGTAATTACAAGCTTTCCTAAAATTCAACACACCTTTGAACCAAGTGTGAGACTTTCCTAAAGGATCTTGCTATCAAAATTTTAAATTAGGGTTAGGGTGAACCGCACGTGAAGGGTGGTAATTTTTTTGAGCCAAAGAAGGGTGATGAAATCCCCACCTTATCTTATTTAAGTTGGATGCCCTTAGAATGGATTAACGGAAAGAAACAAAATAAACAAAGCAAATGCAACTAATTACAATGCATGCACAATTATTTCTGAACTGCAATTCAACAATATAACATAAAAGAATAAAATAAACTAAGCACAAGAAGCAATTAAAATAAAATGAAACCTAGCATATTCATAACTAACAAAATAATTTCAGCAATTAAATAATCCTATATGATGCATACTCTAAAACATATCAAATCCTAGATGTTGGAATGCAAATGCAAAACTTTTAAAATATTAATTATTTTTTTAATATTCTTTCCGATTTTTTTTTTATTTTGAAATTCGAAATTTTAAATTTAAATTTTGAAATTTGAAATTCAAATTCAAATTCTGATTCGAATTAAAATTTAAATTTAAATTCAAATTCGAAATTTAAACTCAAATTAAAAAATTTAAATAATTTCCTATTTAATGATTAATTATTCAATTAAATAACTAAAAGAAAAGAAATTAAATAAAGCAACAAATAATAATTGCAAACAGAAAATAAAATAACAATTAATTGTGCTAAACAGAATTAACTACCAAAAATAAATTCTAACAAACTAATTGCTAATCTAAAAATTAAACTGAAAATAAAATGATCAAAAAGAAAATTATGTAAGAAATAGATAAAATAAAAGAAAAAATACAAATCTAAAAAAAATAAACCAAAAATAAAATAATCAAAAGAAAAAAATATGCTGAAATTTTTTTTATTTATATTTATTTTCGTTTTTTTAATAAAAGAAAACACAAATCTAAAAATTAATACAAAAATAAAATTAACAAAAGAAAAATACACTGCAAAAATAAATAAAATAAAATAAACAAATTTTTATTTATATTTTTTGTTTTTTTATCTGAAATAAAGGAAAAAAAGAATCTAAAAATTAAATCGAAAATGAAATAAAATAAAATAAAATAAAATAAACAAAAGAAAATTATGCTACAAGAAATAAAATAAATGATTTTTTTTTGAATATGAAATAAAAGAAAAACACAAACTTAATAAAGCGGAAAAATTGATCAAGAAATTAAAATAAAGAAAGAAGAATAGATCTAGAAAAAATGGAAGAAAAATAATACTAAAAAAATAAATAAATCGGATCTAAAAAAGTTAATTAAAAATTCGAAAATCACTATTTAACCAAAAAAAGGGTTCGAAAATAAAAATAAAAAAATCAAAAGTAAAATGGAACGACTACACTTGAAACGCAATCCAATTTTTCTTCTCTTCTCTTCCGTCCCGCAGCCCCGCAACACTCCGTTACCCCACCTTTCGCTATTCCGTCCTGTAGGATCTAAAAAGAAAGTGCCCTAGAATGGATGGTGGAGATTAGAAGGGATGGAAGTGAAGATTTAGCAGTTAGGGGTGGTTAGGGTTTATTAAGAGTGAAAAGAATGGGTTAAAAGGCGCCCTAGGGCTTGCTAAGGCGTGGGGAGCATGATAATATAATAGGAGGGGCGCCAAACTGGGTTTAGCAGCTAGGAGGCGCCCTCCTGCTTTCAGTTTTTCACAAAACACCCCCTCTTTCATCTGGACTTCACACTAACTTCCCAAAATCTGCATTTCAGCTATGAATACTTTCCAGTTTTCCCCAAGATTTGCACAGAGACCCTTAAAGGCCACAACATTGCATTTAACTAGGAAAATGGCACATATTGACTATTTTAAGGCCAAAAATACCCCTTAATTGATTCCTTTAAGGCATCAAAATGCAGAGTTATCAATATGCTCCACAAAACTCCAAGAAAAATTTTCGAAGACTAGCACCACAACACGGAGGTTGACTGTAGCAAACCGAAAGATGCGAAAACCCTTCACAAAAGAAAAGTCATGGATGGGTGCCATACTAGAATCTAAGAAAACCCCTATTCCTCTCAACAAATCTCATGAAATGAGAAGGCTAAAGCAGGGATTTATTAAAAAAATAAGGAGAATATGAACATAGGTTAGACTAAGAACACATGAAAAAGAAAAATAAAGAAAATCTTGCTTACACAAGGAGAATGGAGTTTCTCCTTGCCGGGAATAGTGAAGAAGATGAAAGTGGGGTCAGTCATTGTAGAGATTGCTGCAACAATTGTAAAGACATTCTTATGCATCAATGCATCAAAATATACAAATGGCTTGCCAAAGTAAGAGGACTACAAATTTGGTCTTACCTTTGCTTGAGATCACCAAAGAAGTCATTGTAGATGCGATTGTTGGGATACTTGGCTGAAGGAAGAAGATATTCTTGAGTTCAGGCTTGACAAAGCCCGATAAGTTTTCTCAAACACATCTCACTTTTTTCCTTTCTCACCAGGGTCGCGTTATTTTTGTGGTATCCTATTCACTTGTTTTTGGGATCCCACATCTCACTCTTTTCTCATCCCAAACCATTGTATCCCAACAATCAAACATGGAAAAAATGTATCATTTAGGAATATTCCTCTTTTCCCATCCCTGTCCCACAAACCAAAAGAGCCTTAGTAAACTCTATTGATTCTATAAAAACAAGGGATACTTGATATACAGGAACGACAAGAAAAAAAATAATAATAAGCCTAGACTACATTTCTATAATTCCCTTTACATACCTTAAAATTCTAGTCTAGAAAAGTGAAACCCTAATACAAAATTCACCTTTGAATCCCAATCCTAGCTAAGGAATTCACCCTAACATTATTTTCTTACCTAAAAATAACTTTCATTTTCTTGAGGTGAACTAATTGCATTGAAAATTTTATAAGGTGAAATATTGTTTTCTTGAGTTCCTTAACTATTATTCTATTCTTGAAGTGAATCCCTATAGGTAGGCCTGGGCCATGAAGTGTGGATTGCGCCAATGGTTTTTCTTCTTCTTGGTAGTCCCATTGATGTGTGGATTGCGCCAAAAGGAGGAATTTTGGGTTTCAACAAGTCCTACGTTGGTCTGGTTATGTTTTCAAGTGTTGGAGTCTCAAAAGACAGTATAAGTAGGTAGGGTGAAGAGACTAAGCAAAAATTGGGTGCTAACATCTATTGTCTATAGCACAAGGGGTGCTAAATTTTTGAGACTTCTCATATAGTTATTTTTAACTCATTTAAGACAAATAAACCATTACCATTTTTTCCATTTTAAATCAATAAACTTTAATATAGAGAGACAAATTTCATCCAAAGAAAATTATAGAAATAGTCAATAACTATTCATCAAAGAGAGAAATGGATGGAGAAAGAAAATCAATACTTGTTTACACACTACACTCAGCCAGAAGGTATATAACTAAAAATATCCAAGTTACAAACCTTAAAGAATAAAATGCATTACTTCACATTAAAGCTACAATACCAACTTATTTGCAAGTTGGGTATAAAAATAAAAGCTGCCCTATGAAGTATGGCTCATGCATGGCTTAGGCTCATAAAATGTGTGGATATGCATGCACACCTGCACATGGGCTTAATACAAACCCACGATAAGACACATGGATATAATAAAGGCCTAAAATAGAGAGAGAGAAAGAGAAAGAGAGATTACAACAATGTTACAATGCGGGCCTAAAATCGAGAATCATGGCCTTAGATGTATTATTGTGGCTCCACCAAGACACTAATTCATATAATTCAAGGTCGGGCCATGGCAATACATTAAAGACTTTGATTTTTAGTCCTATGCAAAATGACTACCTTTCTTTTAACTCAAAACAATAATGGAAGGGGTCCATGCTAAGCACATGCCAGAAAAAGCTTAAAAATGTTAGGCTATATATGAAGGTAATTGAATTGTGTATTCTAAATTTATAGATTTATTTAATTTGGAAATATTCTATGCTCCATTCAGTGAAAAAATTTTAAGTGATTAATTGCCTATATTCATTATAAAAAATGCTATAATTAACATGCATTCATATATTTTAGTATGCTTATATGAATAACAAGCTTTTGAGTGAATTGTATATTGGGATATAGCTAAGTTTACTGACAATAATTCCTTGGAATATAATTAATTTCTAAGAAATTTATATGTTAATAGAAATAATTAACAAAGTAAAGTTCAAAATTCTTGCATGAAATGGGAATTCAAAGCATTTTCTTAACAAAAACAATCATAAATTATGCTTGAAAGGTTGATTGCTTTTCCCTATCAAGACTTTCTTCTTTCAAGTTAAAATATGAGAAACGAAGAATTGAGATATTATTATTGTGATTATCATGAAGTTGAAATGCAAGAAATGAGAAATAAAGTTAAGTAATTATGGAATATGTGTTTACTTTGTGAAGTTTGGATATTTGCTTGAAAGTCCAAGGTTGGCTCTTGAATAAGGGTCTTAAAGCTACTAGAGGAAAGAAAAATAAATAATTATTCATTTAAACTTGAGAAGTAATAGCATATTTGGGCTATTGTTTTTTACTTAGCTCTCAAATAAGTAATGATTGAACAACTATTGCAAGAATAAAAAAACAAATAATCAATAGTGCAAGATCTATTGAAAAGACTGAATGGAATATAGATTTACAACATTCTTAACTTTGCACCATTTCTTTTGTTTTTTACTTGGCTTTTGAATGCATGGTGACTAGATAACTATGAAAAGAAAAATATTGCCCAATTTATTACAGATAGTGAATTACTTGTAAGTTTTAAAATAAGTATATGATATACCTCGAACATCAATGGATGTCACTAATATATTTGAATAAGGAATGATACCTAGAAGCATCATAATAAAAAGAGTTGTAAAAATGAACCTATACAGATTTAAATGATGTAAATTTATATTGTATGGTTACTAGAATCTATCAAAATAGTTTCTAAAGGGTTTAGCAATGAATCGTTTCCAAATGCTTATTTGAGCCAAATTTTCAAGCTATTAATTGGATTTTTTTTTTTTTTTATGGAAATGGTTAAATGACAGATTAATTATTACAAATAGCTATGTTGCGGATAAAATATATATTGTCTCGGTGCTTTGACAACTAGCTTTTCTTAATAATGAAGGTAAATTAGAAATTTATTTTATTGTTCTTATTATTTTGATTGAAATTACCTTGACACTATATATACAGGTAAGGCATTGTAGTGAGAACAAGTATCAATTTCATTAAGAGAGATGACCTTCTTCTTGCAAGTTTCACATGAATCACACTAGAACCCTTATTCTATAACAATGTGTGGTATGCAAGTATCTAATATCTAATTTCATTACTATGAGTAATAGAAAATGTTGATAAATGCTATTAAATTGTAAGTTAGAATGATGTAAATGTTAATATATTATCTAATGGAATTATTATGTTTAAACAATTGTAAGTTGGAATGATGTAAGAACATATTGGAGAAGATTGTAATTGTGTATTCATTTCATCATTTGATTATCTGAGTGGCTTACCATTTAAGGAAATCTTTTACTTCGTCACTTGAAGGATTAACTATAAGTTCACTGTATTTTATAGTTAAATAGATAAACCTTACAAAAAAGTGAGTGTGAAGAGTTAGCATGGAATGTATAAGTTGAATATCTTATCATATTTAAGAAAAATAGAACTAGTAGGCACAATAGGTCCAAATAGTTACCATGAAACCCTAATACTTTCATTATTGAAGCAACAAGTACAATAAATCCCTTGTTATTTTCTTACATATATTGGTCCCCAATTTGTGTGTATGTATTCCATTAGGTAATTGTTAAAAGCACAATGCTACAATAGTACGTTTTGATGGAATTTGAAGAAAAGGTTGTTATAGCTAACTTAATCACATCTTGAATATGTGAATCAAAATACAAACTAATATATAGCAAGCTTTAAATATTTTAAAGAATAAATGTACAAAGAAGCTACTTTATAAATATATCAATGAATACACACTTTGTCTTCTAACATTCTAAGTTTAGAAAATAAATCAAGTTATACATGTAGATGGGGATTTCTAGGGAAAAATCAAAAACATCAATTATGCCTGATTTGTTTGTGAACTACATATACACCTTTGTTCTAACAACTGTATATTCAGAGTCGATTCGAACCACTCGCAAGTCGCAAATTGGTAATAGATTAAACCTTACTTCAAGCATTCTTTTTAAAACATTTTTAATTCCTAAATAAACATTTTAATCTCAATGTCATCCTGTAAAAGTATATATATTTTCATAAGAATAACAATTAAATTTCAATAGAATATATAGGAAATAAGTAAAATTAATAATAATGAAAAAAATAATGCAAGGGTATCACCTTTGGAAAGTGTGTATTTCAAGTCGTCGGATAAGCATCCCTTTGAAATCCCTAAAGTCCATGGATGTACATGTAACATACTAAAGTATCATATTCTACTAAAAAACATTAGTTTATTATTGTGATACTAATAAGTATGGTTTTCAAATCCGGACCGGACCGGACCGGAAAACTGGTAACCATTCAGCTCTTTGGGTCCGGTTATATTGTAAACTGGTAAATCCTTAAAACCTGTTGAAAAAGTCAGAAAACCGTTAATCCGAGCAGCGGTTTGCGGGTTACCAATTTTATTTTCGTTGGTTTAAAAAAAATAAATAAAAACAAAAAAAAGACCCCCATATCCTTGATCCCACCTCTTATGAAAGTTTAGGGTTCCCTCCTATCAGCCCTCACACCCGATCGATGACCTGTGGTGGCCATGACCTACAATGACTAACGGTGATTCATGGTAATCGGTGACAACGGTGAGCTTCATCTACGGCAGCTAGCATAGATTTTGCAGTATATCCAACAGTAACATCTAAAGTCTTAACCAAGCTCAAGCCCACTGGTGGCGATTTTTGTGAGCTTAACACCGTCACACCACCATTATCGGCAGTGAAACTATGAAGGACCTGAAAGTATAAAATGCTTACTTCTTTGAATTTTTTGTGAGTTTAATTGATTCCTTGACTTTTTTTGCTTAACTCTTTGTTTAATTTATCTTGCTTAATTATTTTTTTTTCTGATTTTTTTGCTTAATTAGTTACAGATGATTATTTTTTTTTTGCTTAATTAGTTACATACTTACATTTGTTTAATTAATTTTTTTTTTCAATTCCTTACTTATTTTCTATGTCAAAGAATGATGATGATGTCAAAGAATGACAAAATCCCCCTTTTTTTTAGTTTTTTGTATTTTCTACAAACATATGACTGAACACATATCACTAAAACATTCTACTTTCTTTCTTTATATTTTCTATATTTTTTGTATTTTTTAGTATTTTTTTTAAAACATACTCACATTTGCTTAATAAATTTTGCTTTATTAATTTTTTTTCAATTCCTTGCTTATTTTCTCTGTCAAAGAATGATGACGATGATGCCAAAGAATGATAAAATCCCCTTTTTTTTGTATTTTTTACAAACATATGACTGAACACATATCACTAAAACATTCTACTTTCTTTTTTTATGTTTTCTATATTTTTTGTATTTTTCAATATTTTCTGTATTTGTTTGCAATCAAACACAACCACTAGATACTGGACACTCTGAAACCCCTATGCAACAAATTTAGCCAAAAATACCCTTGTTTGCCCCTCCATCTAAAAAAGATTCCATTTTGACTAATCTCATTAACTCTCACACACAAAACCTCCATACACCCTTGGACTCATATGCACCCTTCATTTTTTGACTTGAAATCTCCACCATCCAATTGCAAGTCGATCTGACCCTCCTTACATATGACCAAATTACCCTCCTAAAATCCCTAAAATTATTGAAATGCCCTAAACTTCCCAAAATTATAAAAATAGATGTGAATAAAAACATAGACTGCCTCTTTGTTCATCCAAACAGATCACCCTTTTCGTTTAAAGGTCCTAAAGGACACAAAACGAAGGAAAGAAAATAGAAACATAATTGAATTGTTTGGTAATCTTGCTAATGGATATGAGATTGCAAGTAAAATTAGGCAGGCACAAGACATCTTGTAATTCCATATCACCATTCGGTAACCGAACTAGCCTTGACACAGTTGTTCTGCTGGTAGAGTGAGTTCTAAAGGAATCAATCGTAGACATGTTGTCTGTAGCCCCACTATAAAAAATCCAAGATTGCAAATTCAAATGGAAACATGAAGCATACATACTGGCGATATTAGCCGAAGCTAGTGGTGTAAGGAGATCCAATAACTGCTGATATTTCTCAAGTGTTAATTCAACGATTGAAGAAGCAAATTTTTTACCATGGTTTTGGTTGTTGCCTTGATATTATTTGTAAATCATTTTCCAGGCCAGTTGGGTGGATATCCATTCAATTCAAAACAATGATCCTTGGTGTGACCATTATGCTTGCAATACTCAAAATTGAACTTTGATTTATTTCCATTCTTGGTTAATGGCTTATTAACCATCATTACAGTAGCTTCAAGAGTGGGTGATTTCTGATGCATTAAACTTTGTTGTCGCTCTTCTTGTGAGATCAAGGCGTACACATGACGGACAAAAGGAATGGGCTCCATGTTGAGGATGTATGAATGGACCGCTAAAACTCTCATTCAGACCAAGCAAGAACTGAAAGACACGTTCTCTTTCCTGTTCGGTAACGAATTCCTTTGCGCCAGAAGCACAAGCTAGAACTATTTGGTAGATGCTCAATTCGTCCCATAATGCTTTAATCCTAGAAAAATAAGTTGATACGGGAAGATTTTCTTGCTTCAAGATTGCCAACTCATGACGGAGATGAAAGATTCTTGGTCCATTGCCTTGAGAGAACCTTTCTTCTAAATCTTTCCAAATTTCTACGGCAGTCTCTATGTATGCAATACTTTCGTGGAGTTCTTTAGAAAAAGAATTGAAAATCCATGACACTACCATCGAGTTACATTTCAGCCAGGCAGTCAAATTGACTGAAGATTCATCAGGTTTCACTATCGAGCCATCAACAGAACCATATTTGTTTTTGATGTACAAAGCATTCTTCATTGCTCTTTTCTAGGTGGAGTAGTTGTCATCGTTCAGAGGAAATGAAACAAGAAAGACACCAGGATTGTCAGAGGGATGAAGATAATAAGGTGATGTAGGATCAATGAGAAAATCGACAATAGAGTTGTCGGAGCTTGCACCAGACGCCATAGGAATCGGAAAAGAACCGAAAGAGAAGAATAGAGAATGATCGTAGGAAACAAGGGATCTTGAACACCTGAGGTGCTCTAACTCAGGTTGTATAGCTGCAGAACACATGTGCTCTAACTGACTTCAACAACACATGGTGAAATCAAGAAATCAAGAAACAAGAAAGCTTGTATAGCTGTCTCGTACAACTGTTTTCTTCCTATATATCCATTTACATCTTCACAAATCTGTAATCGTTTTTCTCTGAAATTTGATAATGTTGTTGCTGGCTTCATTGTGATGTCTCTCTCTTCTTCTAAAAATTAATTCCAGTTTAATTGGGAATGCCGATGAGTTTCAATTTCTAATTATTCCGACTATATGTTGCTTGCTAGATTTACTGATATGAGATTAGTATGCGCATGAAGTTTATTTTGCACATTGGTTATTGTCTCATTAAGCTATAATGCTTTGGTCAGGACCAAAAGGTTGCCTAGATTGATTTTCGAAGACTGTGATGGGAGTTCCAGATCTATAAGGCTATTTTATATGGTCGAAATCAGGGACGTATGAACTCTCCAATTAGTAGAAATTCATCCCATTATAAAGGAAGATAAAAGAACAAATAAACAAGTAAACCCCATCATCATTTCGGAAAGCACCAAAGTTAATTTTGATATCCTCCTCTTTCGGACATTTCCAACTTATGGCTTTCCAACATTTCACCATTGAATGATTTGAATGAGGATCAACAGCGTTATTAAACTCACTCAAAAAAAAAAGTTCTACCAAAATCGAGGGAGAACATGAGTATAAGTGCAAATTAGGTTATCAGAATTTATTGTATTGAATTCTTGTTTCAGGTTTCAGTTTCATAATTAAAGAAATTATTTTTTTATTAAAAAATCAATATGCACCATGCATTTGTTAAATTAATTTTATGCTTTAGGTTTCAGCAGGTGTCAACTGAAATTCTTATTTAAAAAAAAAAATTAAAAACCTACGCCGGCAGTCATACAAACTGTCACCTTTTGGCAAATCATTATACTTAAACCAACGGTTTATACAACGTCTACGCCGGCAGTCCAAACTGCCACCTTTGACGAAATAAAACATTTATGGCTATCGTTTAATTAGATGACAATTCAGTCAAAGCTGGCGATTAAAACTGTTGGATTTGATTACATAATTTAGCTAAGGTGGTGGTTTATTGAAATGACAAGTGAATCTAAGCCGGCGGTCATGGACGCCGGCTCAATAACTAAAATGGCGGTCAAGGCCGCCTGTCCCAGCGGTTTAGACTGCAACGTTGCATTATATAAGCCGACGGTTCTCTAGACACCGCTGGAAAATGAATGGTTGGATTGGGTCCCTAGGACAACAGTCTTTGTCTTCTACGCCGGTGTCCATGACCTAGGGCAACGCAACTATAGAAAGTGGCCACTGAACCGCCGGCTCATGTCTATGTGGATGGTTTAAAAGACTAAGCCAGTGGTTTAGATAGCGTTGACCTAGCTCGTTTTTCTTGTAGTGATTGAATATTTTGTCACTTATATTCTTTCAAATCATCCAAAAATTAATACTAGCTTAGGTGCCCTTACCATGCTCCCCAAATCTAGCTTTTGTTACATATACAATATTTTAAAATTTTATATGTATAATAATAAATTGTTGAATATGTACAATTTTTAATTTCTATATGTATAGTAAGAAATAATTTTTATATGTCTAATTATATATATTTTTTTGTATGTAAATTTTTCATTTTTTATTTAATGCTTGGCCCATTGTTGAGCTTGCACTCGAGCTGACGTCGAACATATCGAGTCAATCTGAATCGAGCTCAAGCTCAAGCTCAAACTTGAGTCCTATGTCTTATAAACACAAATAATACCTGCCTATAGAATATTAGGCAAGGAAACTAAGGTTGTCAAAACAATATAGAGATGTATTCTTCTCCCCTTCTCCCTAGCAATTAGGGAGATTGACGGTTCAGTCCAGGGCCAGAATTTTTAGGCCCAAAGTACAGTTGGGGTAGGTGCCAACTCAGAATTGATGTCAATTCACAGGCGGGAATTGGTGTATAGAATGGTGGTATTTGACATTTTGAATGTTTATAGATCTGCAAAGGGCCTGCCCGTACTTCTCCGTAGAAATTAAAGCCATTCATGAAACCGATGAAACTAACCAACACAACCCTTCTCAACTCAAGGTGGTCAGTTTTACACTATTTTCAGTTGGCTTCAATTTATGAATTATGCTAACTCAAAGTCAAAACGGTTTTAGTTTGGTTGTGTGTAAACTAACCAAAACCGACTCGACCCAACCATAGATATGTATTAATATTTTATATTTTAAATTTAATATTTTAATATAGGAAGTGCAAAAGTTCTCATATCTTCTAGTTTAAAATATTTTATATTGTAAATTTAAATTTTTAATAACATCATTATAATTTTTAATTTAAATTTAATTTTTTGAATTAAATCTTT